>NW_011333363.1:35807-50110 GCF_000735185.1 Notothenia coriiceps | reverse complement strand
ATTACGCGAGAAACGTGGTCCATGTGGTCCTTCGCCCTCACAGCCGGACTCCTTCCCTGTACGTGGCGCTGGTGGACATGGTGAGTGAGGACCAACGGCACCACGATACTTTAATTATACATAATAACCAGAGAATGTTACAAGTACACCCATCCCTTTACTCAAGCAGGAAGTACCAGAATAGTCGTGTTTAAAAATACTCTGGGTGAAAGTAAAAGTCCTGACTAAACTTCTTTACTCAAGTCAAAGTAAAGAGTTGAAATGTACTTCAGTAAAAAAGTACCATAACTAGCAGCTGTTTTAAAGAGTACCTGACTCCCTTTTATAATTAATAGAGAGGCAATAATGTCATTGTTATCTATGAATGTGTGAAGTACAGTAACAAAGGTATTTGTACTTCACTACTTCCCCACCTCTGATAATAATAGTACATTTAGGCAACATCAAACATTACATTACATTACATTACATGTGCATTGTAGCCTGACGCTTTTATCCAAAGCGACTTCACAATAAGTGCATTCGACAGGAAGATACAACCTTTTAAGAAACAGAATCCATATAAGTACATATTTTCAACCAGGACAAATACATCAGAAATATGTAACCAAACAGCCCGGCTTTCCATCAGAACTGGTTCCTGTTCCTTCTTCTTCATTGTGTCTCCTCAGAGGCCCTGTCTACGAAGCCGTTCAACATAACCTGGATATGTTTGAGTAAACTACTTGCCTAATCCCAAAAACATTACAGCGCAGCGTCCATAACTTCCTGAATGAAAAGTAAACTTTAATATTAGACAAACTTTTAAACATCCATGACTTAAACACTTTATCCAAGGATCAAAGCCACATACGCTGCACCTGCAAGTGAATACACTGGTACAGAACAAGTGGTTTGATGCGTACATTAGCAGGTTTATGACATCACTGGACCGTCTAAGAACGATAGTTACCATGGAGATCTACCCGCGAAAAAGTGAACCAGCGTGTAGGACCGGAAGACCAGAGTTTACACCTGAAGTTAGCCGCTAAAGCGGAAAATCCGGCTTCGTAGTAACAGACCTCTGGCCTCTGGTCTCAAACTGTTTTTGAGACTGTTTTTGGGCGTCAGGAGAAGTGAAAGTTTGGCAGTCAGCAGCCATCTGTCCTGTCTCTTCAGAGAGCGATGCCTTCAGGAACAGATGGCCTCGTCACACACACACACACACACACACACACACAACACACACACACACACAACATGCCTTCAGGAACAGATGGCCTCGTCACACACACACACACACACACACACACACACACACACACACACACACACACACACACACACACACACACACACACACACACACACACACACACACACACACACCTCTCAAATAGAAACACTCACCACGCTCACGCACACACTCATACAGACACCTACCTCACACAGAAATACACACATTCACCTCATACACACACGCACACACACCGAAACAAACACACACTGAAACACACACCTCAAACAGAAACACTCACCGCGTGCACACACACACACACACACAGAAATATACACACGCTGCCAAAACCCAAGAAAGCTTATTTTGTCCGATGCTGACCTCTAGTGGCCAACATGTGCACTGCAGAGAGTAACCTGATAACAAAGGTATCAACTGTAGCTGTGAACATGACAGGATGTGTGATTACCTAGAAGAGCATCAGGACTGTTTGAGGCATATGATAGCTATGTGATTAACATGATGATTCAGCCTCTATGGAGAGAGACATATGACAAGCATGCTCATTTGTGACGTGGAGCTAATCTGAAGTAAACATTGAATACTGCTTTCTATTCCTCCATCTTGTGACTGTGGAACTCCCTCTCTTGGATATCAGCATGTGAAGGACACTGTTCAGGAACTAGTTGATGCTCTGTATGTGATGACTACTTCCATTCTGGAGAGGATCACAGATACATGGATCCTGAGATTCAAGCTCAAGCTGGGGACCAGGGAGATTTTTCTAACAGAAGCCAATCACAGATCAGTGTGACTTCATGTTGTTTGTCTCTCCGCAGGTTCCTGAGATGTTGCATAACGATGCGGGCGATCACGGCTTCAGCCACTGCGGCTTCTTCCTGCTTCAGAACGCCGGCATCCTGCTGGGTTTCTGCATCATGTTGCTCATCGCCGTCTTCGAGCACAAAATCCAGCTGGACCTGGGATACTGACGGAGACGAGGTTCCCGCTGAAACCCTGACATCACTCATGTCATCACTTCCTGTGCCCTGCTCTGGAAGTCAATGGTTTTCTGGATGTGTTTTGGGTTATTAGCCTGAAATAAGGTGTGTGGAAAAGTGAATTTAAAAACGGAGGATGTCTAAATGAGACGACTGAACCTCATCACGCTTAACATTAGCGGCCTTTAGCTTAGCGGTGGTGACGTGCTGTAGTTCCTTTATGACCTAACATCCTACAAAAAACGTGTGAGCATCATAAACTTCAGTTTGACACAGACATTTTTTTTCTGCAATAATCCAAAATCACATGGAGGAATCCCATTGGACCGGGGAGATGCTGCCTTCAGGGTCCAACACAGAAATAGGTCATCACTGTATTCAGTGTGTCTGTCAGAAGTGCAGTGCTTTATTTTGTATTTGTTGTTATAGACCTTAGTCTAGTCAGCTTTGTTTAGCGTGTGATTCCACATGAAGCGGGAAGGAGCACCAGTTCAAACTCGTCACATGTCTCAAGACTCAGATAGAAGCTTTTTATTTTCTTGGACAGCTGTTAAAAAGTAAGTATAAAAGTCCTCATAAAAAGCTCTTGAGGCTGATTGGATCGGTTTTTAATATATTAACTAAACTAATAAGAAACTTCCGGTTCTTTTCACCCCATAATATCAGATTTTGTCGTTTTATAATGTTTAGGTCACATTATAAAATCATGATTAAAGAATCTGAAAAATATGCGATTTTAAAAACTGATGCCGTGGAAAGAAATCTTAAAACTAAATGTTAAAATCGGTTTATTTGAAGTGCTTCTGCTTTCCTTCGTTGATGGAGTAAAAGTAGCTATGACTTTAGCTTGGTTAGCGCGCAAAGGATTATGGGAGACTGTATACTTGACGATATGATTGGACCACAAATGAATAACAAAACAGCCGGGAGTAGCCATGTGACAACAGTTGCCTTTTTTTCTAGAAACGGAAATAAATAAATTAGTTTTTATTGATGGAGTTATTATGAAATAGGATAAGTATTGTCAAGGACGTGGTAAGGGGGGGGTGCTGAGGGGGCTGCAGCACCCCCGTTCTGCGAGGCTCCACTAGCCCCTGCACCCCCAAACGCGGCGCACCTACAGTGTAAGCGCGCCACAGTTTCGAGACTCCGCTAGCCCCCCCCCCAACGCGTAACCAGCTTCTCCGCTGCGAGGCTCCACTAGCAGCCCCCCGCACCGCCAAACTCTGACTTCCCGTGTCCTGAGTATTGTTGACACCAATCCTGAAATTGATGACTCTGCTTTAAGTGTCTTTTATAAGGCAAAAAAATACCCTTAAAAGACTAAAAGATGACATTAATATTATTTAAAGAAGATGTTGAATTGAATGAGAAGAAGGAATATGCTGAGAAGAAATAAGCCATAAAAAAACAGGAGGGACTTATTGTACTGTTGCGCGTTTGTGGTACATTTCATTATAAGGGGTGTGTAGAAAAATAGTGGTAACCCAGTAAGGGCCAAACACGCCAAACCTCGTAACGGCAAATATATACAAATATCTGCTCTTTTTGGAGTTTAATTTAAGGACGTGGTTATGTGGTTAAAGGGTGCGCATGTAAAACCTTGCAAGAAGGTTACTTTTAAAAGTGAGACTCGATGAAGCCGTGTGAAGGCCACTTTGTTAATCAAGCAGAGGCAGTTTGAGAGTCCCCAAAACGGCAACCGAGACGGAGAAATATTTGAAAGACGTTTTAGGCAGGAAGATCCGTCCCAGTTAAAAAATAACGCTTTGTTTAGTTTTTGATTGAAGGATACAAAATGGCGGACAGTCACTCCGTGATATTTGATAAGAAAGAAAATCATTGCAAATCTCATGTTTTTCGTCCCAGGTTTGAAGTACACATATTTTTGTAAAACGATAAATAAATGAAGGCTTCGCTTGGTAAGATGTTCTGTTGTTTAGGAATCGTGGTGNTGTCCCCGTTATTTTCACAAACACCCCCGCCACACATTTACCGACACAAACATTTGTATCATCTGTTGTAGACCCAAATAAATAAAATAAAATAAGAACTCATTAGTTCTTATTTTATTTTATTTATTTGGGTCTACAACAGATGATACAAATGTTTGTGTCGGTAAATGTGTGGCGGGGGTGTTTGTGAAAATAACGGGGACAGAGCTGGCTGCTGTCAGACGATCAGCTGTGCGGCCGCTTCACGTGACGCTCCGGAGGAAAGGACGTCCCATTGCTCTTAATACTAATTTCCCTGCTTCTCGTGGTTTCGTTGCGTCTCTCCATGCTTCCCTGGCGGGAGGGACTAGACGCAGGGAAACGACGCAAGTGAGGGACGCAAGGATTCCATTTAACCGAAGTGAGATGCAGCCAAAGTAACCTAAACTAAAAGCAGCTAAAACTGGAATTCCATCCCTTAGAATTAAAGAGGCCACATTTTTCAGCGGTCTGATTTTCTACTATTATTGGTTCAAAGGTCTTAGCACAAAATTAAATCAAGTTCATGTGAGTCTAAAGTTTAAATAAATATTCAGTATAGTGTCAGCTGGGCTTTCTTGGGTTATCTTTTTTATAAGCAGTAAAGCTCCATTTGCACAGGAAAACGATTTATTTTGAGAGGTTTTAAAGAAAGTATTAAACTGGAATAATCTTGGGGGACTTGAAAGTAGAAATCAAAACAGAGGAGGCTGAATATTACTATTTGATATGCGTCAAGCTCCAAAGTCCTACATTTCCCAAAATGCTTCTTGTGTTTATATCATAAAGGTGTTTTAAGGCGCTCAAGCACAAAAAAGGCAGAACCACATATTGTTCTTCTGTTCACCTGGCGAACATCAGGACTAAAGATAAAATAACTGCCTTCATGATAAGATTTGTACGTGTATTCGTGTTTGCTGTACCTCCTGGCGTTGACCGTGTTCTCCAGCTCTCGAGCTTTGCGTGCAGCAGTGTGTAGTATAGGGACTGGGATGTCAACCAATCGGGCGACATTGAGACCGTAGCTCCGTCCTGCAGCTCCTTCAGTTAGCTGGTAGAGGAAAGTGACAAACTCAGGCTGGACCTCTCCGTCTGTCAGCATATGCACATGTATATAGATAAACAAGTTAAAAATCAGCAAGTGCAACGTAAGATTCATGTAAATGTAGCAGACCTGCAAGGCAGCAGTCAACCGCTACAATACGTGACATAAAAACTTTGAAATCATTTTTAAATACACACAACAATGGGCACACACATACCGTCAGTGTTGATGTCAGGTTCATTGAGTAGGAAAGCCATGTGGAAGTTAGACACGTGTTCAGGATACACCCGCTCCAACTCACACAGAGGAGGGTAATGGGTCACAAACAGGGTGAGGGCTTTCACCTAAGAAAAGGACGCAGAGTGCAGTGTTGATGCTAGGTCTAAAAGTCTGCCAGATACACTGTGCAATATACTGCTCTTGATGTTGAAGTATGGAGGAACTGCCTAAACAGAATCAGCCAGGTTATATGTGATCTGTACATTGTGTTCACATTGGATAAGAAAAAATTCACAGCCGAGGGGTTGAATCAAACAGGAGGAAGGAAGTAATTTCATCAAATCAGTCACTGTTTTAAAGAGGCCTTTCTGAAAGGCCTGTCACTTGTGGTGTTTCCTACAATCAAGACGTAGGTAAAAGTGAGAAAGTAAGTACAGGCTGTACAGTAATATCACATGTAGTAGCCCTCTGCCTGCTATGTTTGGTTTTATTGACAACACAACTACCACCTTCCCTCCTACTCACCAGTTTTGCAGGGAGCCTGTGAAAAATGAAAACTTTTCACATAATGCAGACAACAAAATCATGTTGAAAACTGAATTAAATACTCCAGTTGTATTTGTCATTATCTGTTCAAACACCCAATCGCAGATATATATTTTTATATTACGAGGTGTTACAGGATCATGTTCATTGAATAATGATCACACGTGGCAATCAATGAGCCAAAGTCACATAAAACAGTGATGAAACCGAAACATTCTTATAAACAAGACCACAAAATTAACAAGTGTAGTAGTTTATAGTGCTTTGTAAGGCTCCTGCTCACAATGACAGTCATTTTGACTTAATGGTGGCGTTAAGGCAGCACGTGAGTTATAACAGTTCATCCTGAGGTGGCATGACACACTCTATTACATTTTATATGATATAAATATATGTATATAAAATAAACCACCATAGTTGCCGACATACTTCACTTAAATCTAGTGTGAACCTTTTCTGCCCATCTCCGCTGCTACTGCACTGAAACTGTACTTTGAACATTTTAAATATATTATTAACATTTTAAATTGTATACCCCGTTTATCTAGGCCCTTTTTGTTTTGTTTTATATATGTCACACTGTGGGACGTATAACACATGTAGTCATTTTGACAATAAAGCTGACTTTGACTAAGTTGTCCTTAAAATGAAAGTCGGGGATCCCCAATCTAAGCAGGGAAGATGAATGTCTAAACAAACACGATGCAATCAACAAATTGGATCAGGGATTGTTGACCTGTAGGTCTGGATCTCAACAGTGAGTAATGAGATTTAAATGAAAATGACTTGGTAATGGAAAATAATAATTCTGCTAAACAGCATTTATTGATTATGATATTTGATACGATATATATATATAAATAATAACGACGAGTATGCAGTCTGTTACAATGACATCACAAGTAGACATAGAATGACATTAAGTTTGGCAACCACTGTGATATTCTATTGGATAAAACAGAGAATGTGACTTGATTGTGGCATGGAGAAAATCACCATTGCAATTCATCCCAGCATGAATTTCTGCAAAAACTTAATTGTAGTAGGCGGGGGAAAAAAACAGAAAGACAAAAGACAAAGAAGACATAAAGTGATACATATACCAAATGGTGTGCCTAATAACAAATGTTGCATTATGTAACCCTGTCTGCGTTGCCACAACTGAGCAAAAGTATCTGAAAAACTCAAAGAAGACCACCTCTATCTATCTTACTGTGTGTAACACCCTGCAGTGTGCTGAGCTAATAACACATGAAGACATCCTTTGGGAATATTACTACCAGCATAAACACATACATACAGCATTATGTCACTTTTTCCTCGCATCAGTCTTTAGTTTTTTCTTTCTCTGAAGGATGTCTAAAGTCAATCAGTCTGTTTTTCTGCATTTCACTGTGAACAGCACACATCCTGGGGCGGATGTAGAAAAATTAAAGCACTTTGCCTTCTCTCTGTATTCCTTAATCTGTTTTAGGCCTAGGGGCAGCCCAAAGACTACATGATCAAAATCTGGTATTAAGGTTAAGACTTTAACATTATAGAAAGCAGGGGGGTTACTCCCTCTACCTCTCTCTCAAATACATGTGCCAACATTTGTTTCACTTCTCTCTCAGGACAGCCGCTGGAAGATCTTTAAGTATGTGTTTCCTTTTCCTGCCTAATCTAACTGAATGGCAGTAGGGAGTGTGCAATAACATAATAAAGAAGTGATTATGAGTTGAAAACAAAATGTTGAAACAAAAAAAATAATGCTTGATTAAATATCCCTAAAACTAACGTTTTAATAGTAGTTGAGCCTGACGATGAAAGACAATTATAAATGGTGTATGAGCTCTCATGGTGAGGCAGGCCTGAGTCTTACATCATCGCAGCAGACAGGCGCTGCAGGACTCGGCCGGCTCTAAGATCGTCCGCTAACCGGTCGGGCTAATAAAGGTCAGACGTCACTGGTAATACATCCCTCTGAAAGAGACGTGCATGTAGACTCCCACATGCTTCAAACAAAGGAACGGAGAACTACACACAAACGCTCACAAAAGCATGCCACTTCAATCATTCCTGTCCACCGACACTGAAAGGTAAAAACAAACGGAGCGTGTCACAGGGAGGCTGCAGCCTGGCTAATGGTCTGATTAGGGGCTAATAGCAGCTCATTACAAGACCACCCTTGGGTGAGCTGACAGCTGTGTTCTGCGGAGCCCCATGTTCTGATGAAATCTGTGCTGAAACAATTAGTCAATTAATCGATTAGTTGGTAACTACAAAAGTTCCGTTTAAATCAAGATGCACATCGAAGTTTAAATGTCTGGTTCAATTGAAGAAGCAATTTAAAGACAACATTTGATGTTTTTACCTTTCGTTTCTTTGTGGTGAACACTATCACAAACAATGGCTTATTTACATAGATATGACGCAACATTAGCGTTAATTTGAATATGTGTTACTGTCCTGTATGTATCACTATTTAACAAATAAAGACAATGACCTGAAAGACACTAAAACAGTCTGATGAGGAGCTAAAGAGTCATTTCATTATTCTTTGCAGGTTTTCCACTACAAGAAACATCATTTTATAAACATGTAAACTTAAAAATACAGATGAGTGCAGGTTTCAGTTAATTGACAAGGAAAAGGAAAACTGATGAAGATCAAGTAAAATGCTGGAAAATTACAATTCAGGATAAATGGCGTGTATGATCTTTATTGTTATGAAAATATGATTGGAAGATTGTTAAAACGGGGTGAGGGAATCTTGGAACATTGCTCTGCCTCACTGCTTATGAATAGTGGCAGTCTGGGACTTGAAAAAAAGAGGAACATCTATAAATATCCACTCCTAATGTAAGCTAAAATGTTCTGCATGTTTATAAACAGATAGAGGAATGCTTGGAGCGCTCAAACATAAAGGAGGCTGAGTCCAGAAGAGACGGGGTGTGTGTTCAGCTCACTGGACACGAAGGTTCAGACAAAACAGCATCTCAGGTTTCTCGGTCACAAGCCGACGGATAACACTTTCTCTGTATCTTGTCACTTTGCCTACCTCTTCCTCTCCTATATGCCTCTGATTATCAGCTCCAAATGTATGTCTGTTTCGCTGTACACCTGTAGAGATATGTTGTTCAAGACACAGGTTTGCTTCCACTCGAAAAATCTGATCCAGAGGCTCCAGTTGTCAACTCCAATCTTGCTGTGTCTCTGTCTTGTTACTTCTCTCTATCCTGTTAGAAACAAATCCAATTCTGACTCAAGTAGACACCCTTTGTGTTCTCACCTCACAACTAACAAGGCTCTTACCAAGGTGCTGTGTGAGTGTGTGACAGGAAGAGATTTGATGGAATTGATGCCTGCATGTATGTCACTGACCTTGACTGAGACTTAATCCTCTTTTCTAAGTGGCTTAGCTTATTTGAGTAAGGGTCAATGATGGGTGCATAAGTGCTAAACATTTCTTTAGGTTATATTAAGTCTTCTGTTTGATTAGAAATATATCTAGCTGCTCTTCTGGTCTTCAACCTTCCAAAATTCTCCCACACCACGCCGCTCCTCCGCTCCCTTCACTGGCTTCCAGTAACTGCTCGAATCCACTTCAAGACAATGGTACTTGCGTACCATGCTGTGAATGGATCTGGCCCTTCCTACATCCAGGACATGGTTAAACTGTACACCCCAGCACGTGCACTCCGCTCTGCATCAGCCAAACAGCTCGCTGCACCAGCACTGCGAGGGGGACCCAAGTTCCCATCAGCAGAAACACGTGGGTTTGCTATCCTGGCTCCAAAATGGTGGAATGAGCTCCCCATTGAAATCAGGACAGCAGATAGCTTGCACATCTTCCGGCGCAGACTGAAAACTCATCTCTTTCGACTCCAATTCGAGCGATAGAATTACTAACAAAGCACTTATATACTAACTAAGCACTCGTATACTAACTAAGCACTTGTATACTAACTAAGCACTCGTATACTAACTAAGCACTCATATACTAACTAAGCACTCATATACTAACTAAGCACTTATATACTAACTAAGCACTTGCATACTAACTAAGAACTTATATACTAACTAAAATGAACTTAAAATGTTTTGGCTCAAACCTGATGTACTTATATGATTCTGTTTTCTTCAAGTTTGTATCTTCTTGGTCGAACGCACTTATTGTAAGTCGCTTTGGATAAAAGCGTCAGCTAAATGCAATGTAATGTAATGTAATGTAATATCCTGGGTGCAATGGTAAGGGCTTAAATTATCCAGTATTTTAAGATTTGAGTTCAATCATAGAAGTATAAACCGGTGGTAGAAAATATATTTCTTGTATCATCTTGTAACTTTTCCCATTTTGATTCTATTATATCCTTGTCTGTGGTCCCCACCCACACACTCCAAACCATGTTTGGCATGCAATGGAGAAACACAATTCTCACCATTGAACATGCAAGAGCTGAAAAATACAAAGGAATGAAATCACAACGAATTGAAAGCAAACTGACAAGTATCTCCCCCATGTGCAGTATGTATAACAGTGCAGAAACGGAGCAGTGCAGAGTGCAGTGGAGCACACGTGGGTCTTCTTAGGAGCTCTGTGCATCAGGGTGAGCATAACAGACCATTAACGCCCACACGGAGCGAAACATCCTACTGAAAATGCACCCATTAGTGTGCAACCAAAAGTAAGTTTTAGCGAGTACAAGTTCTCCTGTGAGGCAAGTGTAAAGCTGGGCCTGATTCTGCTTGTTTATACAGTGCAGCATTACAATGTTATTGCAGTCACATTCAGGCCTGAGTCATTGTACAAGTAGAGAGCGATGCGTAGTGATGAGCTCTGTGTGAAGCTAACGGCAGGACCTGCTGTTGGCGTGAATAAAAGTGAGAGTCCAAGTGAGTCTGAGAGTGAGTAATGGCTAAAGAAGAGGACAGTATGAGGTAACATCACGGCTAGAATGAGAATGAAACACGTACTGAAGCAACAAACCGTGTGCTGGCCCATATCGATTTCACATTAAAACCCAGCAACTTCTGAGAGAAGCAGCTCCTGTTTTTTCGTGATCGTCTCTTCTCTGCTTTTCTGTTTCTTTTTCTCTTCCTGCGTCAAGGCTGTCTCTTTTATTGAGTGGTGTTATGAAACCCATCTACATTCTTAACTACCTCTCAGGTGAGTGCTAGGGGACAGGGAAAGGTGTGTAACTATAACAACCGAGTCAAAGGAGGAGTAGTCTGACTTTTGACGTGAGCAGTTGAGTCCGGAAAGGAGGAGGAGGAGGAGGAGGAGGAGAGAGCATTACAGACTCTGCAGGTCTGCCCGTACTGAAAAGGCCTTTTGCTGCAAAGCATAACTTCTTGTTTGTGTCTTTCTTTATAGCAAGGCTTTTCTAACAAATCAATGGTGTTATACAACAGGTAGTTAGAGAGCTCCTTCCTGCAGCAGCTGCCTGCTGCATTAGTTGCTACTTACACATTTGCGTTCTATGTTTTCCAGCAGGATTACATAACCCCTGAGATTCTGTCCTAAGATTAATGCGGAACTGGCAAATCACTGGAAGGAGTTTTCAAAGATACATGTTTATTCATCTATATTTGAACAAGGGGAACCTCAGGGCAATTTGGAGCTTTTTGACTAAGACTTTGGAAAACAGAAAATAAACAAATTCCAGCTGTCAGAGATTGGATACAGCTTGAAAATTACCCTGAAGGCATCAGTGAGAAAGTAAGGATATTCTAGTGGTAAAATGACATCAATGGGATCTGACAGTGAGGACCAAAGGGGGAGCTGCACCCTGGGGCTCATCCTCCCACTACAGGATGCCCCAAACTGAGGATCAACGATTTGTGCATCATCAGCCGTTACAATAGCTGGTGAGGTGCTTATTTACTACAGCCAGGAAAACAAAGTTCCTAAAGTGCAAAATGTAATGTTCACCAAGGTCAAGGTGGAACATGGGAGTTGATAAATCCTTTTCCCCAGAGAAGCTACAACCTGGAGGGCTCACACACAGCTGTAAAGAACACTAGACCTCTGTACAACTACATTTGTAAGCATGTTTTTGTTTTGTTATGTGCGTCTTGCAGACTGCAATCCATAGGTGGATTTAACATTGATATATCGGCATTGGTGTCCAGCTTGGCAGATATGCAAAACTCTTATTTTATTTTCTCCTGATTCAAGTTTTAAAGCTACAGTAAAGGAATGTCAGGCCACTTGAGGGAATCTTAAAAGGCTAAATGCACAACCTCCCCTTTAAAGTGGATGTTGTTAACCAGGGACGTGCACAGACATTTGGAGGGGCTATTGCTCTAAACTGGAAAAAGGGCCTCCCCCCGATAAAAAACATAAGACCTTTTGAAAAAAAACTTGTTTCTAATGTAAAAGAAACCAAACGATTACTATATCAACTAAATTGAACAGTAATTCACATCTTATAACAAAATAAGCTACTTGCATTCGGTGACTTGATTTCAAAAATGAAAACCAGGGACATTTTTTGTTTTGAGGTCCATATCTCATCAAAGATGTCTAATGTTAGTAACTATTAAAGACAAAATGGGGACAATTCTGTTCTAATGTACAAACTCCCCTCTCTCCGGCAGAAACAGGAAATGCCGTAACTGTATGTAACAAGTTTCAAATCAGCATCTCTTTGACAAAAAGTTTAAATGAATAACTCAGATAAAACTCCAAACATCTTTCATTGTGTTTCAAAGCTCTTTTAGTTTTAAATCTGATGTTTTTGCAACGGTCTGTAAATATACACAACTTTATAATAAAATGCACACATTTACCTTTTTCTAGACTAAACACAGGTATACGATCCTAAGTAAAAAAATATATGAGGTTATCATGAGGTTGTTAACATCGCAATTTATCAGTGGATGTTTGCTGGAACTAGTTGTAAACAGCGTGTTTCCTGACCGAAACACACAGCGTAGAGTCCGGTCAGGTAGAGACCGGTCTCTAGTCAGCACCGCTGCAGACTCGCTGTTTGAGGGCTTGATAGCCCACTCCCCCTCCACACCGCTCCACACTCGTTGGTTTGGAACAGCACTTAATGTGGCGGACCCTCCGCGCGAACGCCCAAACGGAGGAGTAGTGTGTAGGGGTAGGGTGTAGGTGTTATCATGTTGATTCGGCCACAACAGAAAAAATAAAAACAAACTCTCTCTCTCTCCAGAGGGACAGGTCAGCCAAAAAGGCCAAACGGGCCGTTGCCCGGGCAACATTAGCCCGTACCTGTGCACGTCCCTGTTGTTAATATTAGCAAACTGTCTGTATTCATATCACGCAAATAAAGAGCAACATAGGGAGTCTACAAGTCCAATATTAAAAATATGAATTGCAGTTTTAAATACATTTGTCACAATTGATATTACATACATTTAAAGGATTTATTTTTATTTTAAGTATAGCTAGCATAATAATGGCCTCCTTACTGTATTACACTGTACATTTTGAGAAACAATCCTGTTTTCAGCATTAATATAAATCTTATCACTACTGTATGAACTTATTTTTAACATGTTTATTGTTGTTATATATTGTAGAACTATGTAGTAATATGTGGAAATTAAAGTATACATTTGCAATTTATGTTCACTAATTATGTTGATACAAATAGGATTACCTTGGAAAACATACCATAAAACAAAGAGGACGCCTTATTTGTATGTAGATTATACTTTACAGCTGATTATAAATGAACAGCTGTGTGCCCTAATTGATGCCACAACCTCAAGCACACAACGCAAGTCAAACTGTAATAATGAGTGCTCTATGCATTGCGTACAGTATTTCATTGTTTGTTTAATATAAATTGGCACCAACAACTACTGCAAGTCAACAATGATTGAATTTCCAATGTGGGTACTAATAACCCCTTCAATGACACAAGCACCCCCCTTTTCTGGGGATACTACTTATCTGTTTTTTCAATATGGAGATGTGCAACATTTTGCAACACATTTGACTGTGCAGGATTTATAATCCCAACAGAACACCCAGCCTCTCTCGTAAAATACTGAAACCTCAGCACCTTTTGCTCTCTTCTCTTTGGCTTCGATTGCTAAAATTGGACAATACTGATTTTCGAACTCAACATTTTAACAATGGCTGACAAAAATAAGCAGGAAACATATCATTAGCAAAAGGCACCAACGCCTACGGACACATATGATCCCTTGAGAGTGCAAAGATGAAGATTGGACAACCCGTCATCGGACTTGAATGTGTGAATATTTCATGTAAGTCAAGGCATGCAGCAATGCAACATCCCTTGAACACCCCTCTCTCTCTCTCTCTCTCTCTCTCTCTCTCT
>NW_011333363.1:30068-35793 GCF_000735185.1 Notothenia coriiceps | reverse complement strand
CTCACCTTTCCCCACCACAGCAGCCGCACACCTTTAGTTCATCTGCCAAAAACACCACATTATTAACCCGAAAGTACACAAAAAGTTCCTTGACATGCTTCAAGCTTTGACATTTCACTGATATCTGTTACGGTTCTTCAACAAAACGTTCACATGTAACAGGTTTATCTCCCATTCAGAACAATGAAAATGCCTTCCTCTCACTAATCACCATGGAAACCTTTGATCTCTGGACACGTCGTTAGATAAACACATGTGTCATGGAACACGATGATGTCATAACTGCAATTGACATAATTAGAGCAGCAGACTAATGACGTGGTCACTGGAGTTTAACAGACTGTCTCAGCCTATTATTTTCCGTCTGATGGAGACTTCATACTGACTTCAACATGTTCCACATATTTTAGACATTAATGGTGACGTATGCTTTTAGTTCAAAAGTTTTCAGTTCAAATATTCTGCTGCTTTTTCATGCATTTAGACTATTATTTTCTTGTCCTTATTTCACATTCAAGTCGCCTCTATTCATGAACCCTTTAAAGTACTCATCCACACCACTTATATACCAGGTGCGACTGTTGCTATGTGAGTTAATCTTTCAAATACAAGGTTGCTTGTTTGATTCAAGCTCTTGTAGTCAATATGTCAAGGTATTTATCCCTAACATTTTATCAGCTAACTAATGACACACACTCAGAGGATCTTTATAAACGTTTTAAGTATTGCACATCTTTAAACATGACTCTTATAAATCACTTTTAAAGCCAGCGATGCACTACAGTGTCAGCTTTTCTAAAATAGAAACTTGAATGTTTACATCTTTCTAAATGATTCTACTTTTCAATGACCTACAAATAATCCTAATAATAATAATCCCATTTTCAATCTTCCAACTGTTCATGTTTTTTGGTCAATTAAAAAACCTGTTACAAATGTGTTGTTCAACAAATTTGAGCCTTTGCCACATTTATTTGATCACCATGGAAACCTTTGATCTCTGGACACGTCGTTAGCTCAAATATAAACACCTGTGTCATGGAACACGATGATGTCATAACTCCAACTGACATGCTCAGAGTAGCAGACTTCAGATAATAGTTAATGGTCCTACTACCCCCAACAGCTCTACGTCAATTATAGGGTGTCATCATATGCCATTTCCATGGAAACGCATCCCTCGCCATTAAAACACGATGTCGCTGTAGCTCCAATGGACACGGTCCGATCGTCCCCCAAACTTCGCTTGTATATCACCGGTCCAGCCCTCAACAGCTCTACATCAATTATGGGGTTTCATATGCCGTTTAAACGCATCCCTCGCCATAAAAGACGATGTCGCTATAACTAATATATACTANCATCTCGTAGCTTAAAAAAATAATTCAACAAAATGCCTCTTGAGGGCATGAAGTGACAAAAACTTTCAACATGTCTCCATTAAACCCAATTGTAATGAACTTACAATTGGGTTTAATGGAGACATGTTGAAAGTTTTTGTCACTTCATGCCCTCAAGAGGCATTTTGTTGAATTATTTTTTTAAGCTACGAGATGTTTTCCTACGTTTCTCATGAAAAATGATGTCTCAGGAATGCAGGGTTTGGGAATTATGGCAGGTTCAAAAGAAAATATGAAGGCAAAATTAAATCTGTCCTCCACTCTAGCTGTGACATCACGCACTCTAACATCTAAAGAAGGCCTCTTTACCAAGGTCTGAACAATGTTTAATATCTCTAAAAGTAAGAATCAGATTTAAAAGTTGTGTTACACGAATAATGTCAGACAGATGTGTAACATTTTAAAGTTGGAAATAGATTTCTGAGTGAAAGTATGAAGGAGCAGTTAGCAGTTGAAGAAGGAGTAGTTAGCAGTTGAAGTTGCATGAAGATTGTTGAAGTCTGAAGAGTTTCTCCATTGACTTCCATGTTAAAAATGGGATGTATTATGGGATGTATCTCTGGAATTATGAAAGTTATGAATGATAAAAGTAATAGCCATCGATTCCCGACCGAGCTGAACGTTTTGATGTTTAAACTGAGTTTCTGCAATGTTCAATGTGGGAGGAGAAGTGGCGCAAATATAACCCGGCGGAATAATAAAGAATTTTGTGCGTAGCATAACAGATAGTGGGTAGTATTCCCACTAAATTACATTTCAACTTGACTTCTTCATCATGTAATATGTGATTGTTAGATTCATGTTGGACCCAGCCTCTGGCCAATTGTGGTGTTTACCTGTTATGACCCCTTCATATTCTGCCCTAGCGTGTCCAAGCACAATCAGCGTCTCCTGCAATGGGCTCTGATTGTGCAGGACTACAACAGTAGACACCCGTCATTAAAGGGTTCAGAGAATGTGGTGGCCGATGTACTGTCCCGTGGGTAAGATTTCACGATTTATGTCCAATAGTCTGAGTGTTTTTGGTAACTGTGGCCAAACACTTGTTTGGTTTTATGGGGGGGGGGTGTTACGTGCCGTAGTGTTTGTGTGGGTGTGTGTGTGTCTTTCTCTCTCTCCCTCTGATTCCCCAGGTGCAGCCTGATTGTCTCCAGGTGCAGCCTCTCCCCAGGTGCTCCCAATCCTCAATCAGGCCCTCTATAAAGGACCTGAGGAAGGCTGCAGTGGTCTCTCTCCTTCTCCTCTGGCTGCATGTGTACATCATGTCTCTGTCNGTCGTACGTCGTACTCGTACGTGTAGTACGACGTACTACGTAGTAGGTGTGTGTGTGTGTGTGTGTGTGTGTGTGTGTGTGTGTGTGTGTGTGTGTGTGTGTGTGTGTGTGTGTGTGTGTGTGTGTGTGTGTGTGTGTGTGTGTGTGGCACCTTTAGTGTACCTGTAGTTCGGTGAGGTTAGGCACATACTGGTTGTGGTCTCCCATCAGTAAGTCAATCGCAGGATGTCGTCCATCCCTGATCATAATCTGCCGCTGTCCTTCACAAACCTCAGGCCTGAATGCAATAAACACATTCACACAAACATGTCTAGAGATGGCCAAATGTATCGAAGAAGACATAGTGCAAGGGTGTGTGTGTGTGTGTGTGTGTGTGTGTGGGAGAGATGTTGGCGTTTTGGCTGAGCACGCTGCTGAGCCTGGTGCACACTCCCACACACAGCCTGTCTGAGACTATAGGACACGACACAGGACACCCACACACACACAATGTCCCACACACAAACTCAAACACACACACACACACACACACACACAAATACAATCTCTCACACCAGTATTTACAGTCGTCATGAGAGGACATCACCTGCAATAGTCCCCTTGTTTAGCCACCTCAGCCAATGAGAAGAGACAATCCATGGTTGCTAGGTGACTAATAGCTCTTTTCATGGTGTGATAGTGCTCCCCAAACTGACTGCAGAGAAAGAGAGAGACACACAGAGAAAGTGTTTTCAAGTGTAATTTAAGGTAAGTGCATACTATGTTCTGATCAGACTGTTGATGCACTTGACCATGAAAAAATAATTGTGTCCAGCTGAGAGATGTGCAGGCCTCTCTCTGAACCAGAGACTGACATGTTTTAACAGTTTTTCATTTGAGATTGGGTTCAGCTGTTTTTGTGTCATACTCGAGAAAATTGGTCCACTCCTTCTGGCAGTCCAGCAGCAGCTGCTCTCGGAGCTGAAGCAGCTTCTTGTAGCGCTCCACCAGGAGAGGGGAGTGATACCTGCCGACTGCCTTGGTGCTGCAGAGGAGAGAGGAGCAGAGAATGCAAGGGTTTAGAAAATACATAGACAAAGTTTTTTTACACCAGATGTTACCCGTTTTGTCTTGAGCTGTGAGCTGCCCTAAAACGAAAGAACGCGTAGAATCTATTTTCCATTTATTTAATTTGACCATTGCCTGAATACATAAATGATCCACCATTTTCTTGATCCTTATTAAGGATTTGTGAGTGGTTAACGGTTTCTCATTGAAATGAATAGGAGCCATCAGTTCCACTCTGCTCATTGCTTTCTGAATACAGATGTCATCTTGTCATTATTGTGCAAAAGGAGTGAAATAATATAGGATTGCAGTTATTTGGATTGATATTGCAATATGATTCACAATGTTGCAGACAATGTAACATTTTGCATCATTATATTTATTTACATAAAAGAATATACTTAATATGAAAGCAATCATAGTGTGTTTTTTAGTGTACCAAATGAATGATATATTTTCTTTAGTTTGTATAATAAGATATGTACAGTAAACCTTGACATCTCTGCAGCACCACAATGCCTTATTCACTAAAGATATAGACACATACTGTATTTGACCTTCAACAAATATTTCAATACAAATATTGCACTTATTATGGTTTCAATAAAACTGTGATTTATGTTTAGTCCTACACCAAGAAGCAAATACCACTATCATTTAATTTAAAAAAACGGATACAAGTGATAGTGACTGTGTGTCCATCCCAGTTGTGTTTGTGTGCGTGCGTATGTGTGTTGCAACAGTGAGCTCACCTGCTGATTTTAACCCAATCAGGTGGAACAGTGGACGACCGCAAGTTCTTCACCTCAATCAGAAACTGAGGGCAAAGGAGGATGAGGAAGACTTTGATAAATAAGGCGGGAGCAGACGGTCAAAATAATGCGTAATCCTTGATTAAAAACGACACACACACACACACACACACACACACGCACACACAAACCTCTAACTAAAACTCCCTGTCATGGTTCGAACTTCAAGGTAAAACCAGGAGAGGAGTTTTCTCTGCAAGAGCTAGAACTTAAGTCTGATAAATTGTATTCTGCAATTCAGCATAAAACAAGAGTTTGAAGCAGGGTGGGCAGATGGCCATGCACTGAACTGAACACTCTGCCTTTTTGGGTATTGGATTTCCTGCATTTTTCTTTAAGCTCTGCTTTCTTGTGGCCGATAAGGTTGTGCACAAAAGGAAAAATAGGGGTGCAACGTCAACATTGTATTCATTTTTTTTTACCAAAACTCAACACTGTTCCTTCACAGAGTTTCTAAGAATCCTTTATTTGCATAATTGAAGGTAATAAAATAAAATAAAGGCAAAGACATTGTTTCACCGCAGCTATAGAATTGCACCAGTCCCACGCACGCAGTTCTCTGCATTATATAAATGAGGGATCATTTGTTTCTGGCGTTTAACACTTGCTTCCCGATCCACACTAAATTCCAGCTGGTTGTGGTAATGCATGATGTTGTTTGGGCCCATTTGGTTGTCTATGTATTCCTCTAAAGGGGTCGTATTGTGCTTTTTTTTGGGTTTACCATTTTATGAAGTGTTATTTGGGGTTTTTGGACATAAAAATGGTCTGCAAAGGCTAAAATCCCAAAGTTCATCCCATAGGGAGTTTCTCTCCCCTGCAGCTGTAGTCGTTAGTTAACTCTGCGACTTAGACATTACTACGTAACACTGGTCTGGCGCTTCTATCGGCTAGCGCTCCAAAACACACGTGCTAACCAATCAGAGCAGACTGGGCTCTGGTTTCAGACAGAGGGTGAAAAGAGGTGCTGCAGCACAGGCAGTATCTTTGCGAACCAGGTAGAGGTGCATACAACACCGACTTGAGTGTGGAACAAGAGACCAGCTTGAGTGTGCACAGACACATTTGATATATTCCACACAGGGGCCCAAGCACATTCTCACTGACACTGAAACAGACTCTCTCTAACACGCAGACCTGGTATCAGTGGCGAACCGTGTCTATCACAACAGGACCTTCTGTAGACCCCCCC
>NW_011333363.1:22481-30031 GCF_000735185.1 Notothenia coriiceps | reverse complement strand
AATTAAGCAAAATAATTAAACAAAATGCCTCTTGAGGGCATGAAGTGACAAAAACTTTCAACATGTCTCCATTAAACCCAATTGTAAGTTCAGCCTCATCTTTCCCCACCACACCTTTAGTTAATCTGCCAAAAAGGCCACATTATTAACCCGAAAGTACACAAAAAGTACACTTCAGATGCTCAAGTTCCTTGACATGCTTCACGCTTTGAAATTTCACCGATATCTGTTACGGTTCTTCAACAAAACGTTCACATGTAAGAGGTATATCTCTCATTCAGAACAATAAAAACGCTCTCCTCTAACCGATTACTGCATATCACCATGGAAACCTTTGATCTCTGGACACGTCGTTAGCTCAAATATAAACACCTGTGTCATGGAGCACGATGATGTCATAACTCCAACTGACATGCTCAGAGCACCAGACTTCAGATAATGGTTAACGGTCCTGCCCTCAACAGCTCTACGTCAATTATGGGGTGTCATCATATGCCGTTTCCATGGAAACGCATCCAGCCATAAAAGACGATGTCGCTATAACTCCTATGAAAATGTTCAAAAAGGGCTCAAATATCACATGTGTGCTAACAGTCCAGCCATGAAGACATCGACGGGACAGTTTTGAGATTTCTTCAAATGCCGTTGCCATGGCACACAATGCTCACCATGAAACACGGTTTTCTCAAATCTTGAGTGAAAATGCTCCAAACGGCCCAAAACTTCACAGGTTTGGTAACGATGCAGCCATCAACGCATCTAAGCGTATTATGGGATGTCATCAAATGCCGTTGGCATGGCGACAGATCATTCGCCATTAAGTTACTTCAAAAGTTTGCAGTTAAAACATTCTGCTGCTTTTCCAAGCCTTTTTACTTTCTTTTCTTCTCTTATCACACATTCAAGCCCCCAGTGTTCATGTATCATTTCAATCTAAATTATTCACTTTCTTCTTACACATTACATTTCAGCATAGCAGTTTAACGTCAGCTTTTCAGCATAAAGCATTCCCACTAGCAATTTCTTCAGGAATTGCATTCTCTAGTTGTATCTATTAAGACTGTCTTGGAGTGCCTTGGAAACATTCCTTATCTTAGCATCATTACAGTTCTATATTGACCAAACCTGAGTTGGTGTTTGTGGTAAAAGTGACTTTCAATTTCAAATATAAAAAACTACAAGGTTTTCCAAAAACTTTGAATTCTTCCTTTGCATTAAAAATGAACTTTTAAGAAAATTCAACCGCAAAACACTGTCCCAAAAGGTTTTTGATAGATATTACAGTGAACACATTTTAATGGAACCACTTTCCTCTGAAGAACTTCTGACACAGTGTTAACTTTATTCTTATTTCTTTTGATAGTTTGGTTGAATACACTTCACTATGAATCCTTAAGCCGCTGAATTGGCTTCATGAGGCAGAGTGCATTTCACAGAAACACGATCAATGAGCAATCACTTGATGCAGCGGAACAAAAAAACAAGCACAGCCTGCTTGTATTTTCTAGATGACAAAAACATTTATGTTTATTTTTCTGGCAAGCATGTTAAAGATGAGACAATCATACATTATTAAATGCTTAGAAACAGGTTTAAAAGAATACATAAAGCACATAAAGTGACACAACGAGCCACTGCATGTTTTTCATTTTACTCATAAACGGGTGCACAAACGCTCCCAGGAAGTGATGAGTTGCTGAGCTTCCAGCTTTGTCTCCGCCAACAGGAAGACCACAAAAGTGACCTTGACAACGCAATTCAGATCATCTTTATTAGTGCAATTAAACAAAAATAGGTTGCTTGAGAAAACCTTAGGCCAACAAAAGAATCACACTTTTCCCCAAAACACCTCATTCACCTTGTTTCACCTTCATCGTCTGTGACAGGGTCAAGTTTATTCCTAGGACTGAGAATAATCCCTTCTAATCCCATTGTGTTCCTCCGCACACAGGAAGAGGTGTGTGAGGGAAAAAAGGATTAACAAGAGTTGTTTGACAAGGCCAGCGCGATTGTTCTCTCATAGTTCTGTACACTGCAGCTCTCCCTATCGTAGGAACTGTGAGACAATAAGGCTTTGTTGGAGGAGGTCTTTTTTTCCCTGATGATGATTGTCCTCATTATGATGAGAGTAGCAGTTAGCTCTGCATGTAGTTTTCAGTTATAGTGAGGAACACAAGCCAATGCAATGTATGGTGTCTGTTATTCTGCTGCTGCAGCACTATGTGATTAGACCTAATGGCTTGCAGATGTGTGTAATCGTCTTTTCTGTGGGTTTAAGCATGTTCTTACGTATTAACCCAGTAGGTGCCAAAGACATGTCAGCACACCACAAGAGCGTGTGTGTTTTAAAGGTAATTAACCTAAAAGTTGGAAATCTACTAATCGTACTACATATAGTTTATCATCCTGTAACCTAGAAGCAAATATGTAGATATTCAAACTGATTCAAAATAATCAAAATCATGTCATTTGTCACAGAATAGTGGTCAAGTACTTACAAAGCCTTGCATCACATAGCACCTCAGCGACTGCCTTTCTTTTTATGTTCCAACAAGAACCCTTAGATCCTCCACTGCCCTGCTTTTAGAAATCAAGAGAGATCTTGGGAGGCTGCGTTCTGCTTTTACGGCCCTAAACTATGGAACAGCCTCCCCATGGATCTTAGAACAGCAAACTCCCTTGAAATCTTTAAAAGCAAAATAAAAAGCTATCTTTTTAATATGGCTTTTAATTTGGGTTAACTTTCAATTCTCACTGGTATCAACAGTTCCTTCAGTAGGAAATCACATCTTTTAGTAGCATTGCGCACAAAATCTGAGAGAAAATCTGAATCGATCTGATTGGTCTGACTGTGTTATGCCTTTTACAGTATACTGGCCATTCGATAGAAAGATTACAGGAAATAAGTGGAGACAGAGAGATCTACGAGTTACTTGCAACACAGTTCTTGAGCTAAGTATTTATTGAGGATGTTGGGTAGCTCTACTGTACATCACTAGGGTGCCCCAACTAAGGTGCTTTTAGAACAGGATATTTCAGATCAGGATATTTCTTGGGAAGAAATGTGCACAAACCAACATACTTATAGACTGGAAGTAATTATTGTCAGCTTTAGGTCGGTGTAGAGAAAAAGAGTACTTCAGAAAAGCAAAGCAGTACCATGTGTGTCCATTGGTTGTTAAGTGGGGTCTATAAACATTTTAAGAGGTACATTGTCTTTCTTTTTTTACCTGGAAAAAAACAAGCATTTTAAAGAGCCAGTTAATGTCTACTGTAAAAAAAGCACAGCCTCACAGAATCCACTGTCCTCGCTGCCTCTTCTCTTTCTAATTGGGCTAAGATCCTGAGGAGAATCTGTTTTGATAATAAGCACTCAATCAATTCCCACTGCTGTGTCAAGCGTGATACACGCAGCGGTGGGAATTGCTTCATCTTGTGTGTGTGAGAGTTGTTGTGTGTTTATGAGCAAGAGGTAGACAGACATGGAGAGCCTCTGAGAGGAATAAGCAGACTTTGTGGGATGGGGGTAATGAGATGATGCGTAGGTGTCTAATAGGATGTCCTGTCGGAATTGATCCACATGATTGATTATCAATGACGATAAAGTGAATAATCTGAAGATTGGTTTTAAAGCTGTGTGGCTGCCTTCATAACTTTTTTTCCCCTGCCCACTCCTCTGCGCTACAGCACTTTTGACAAATATGCCAAACAGTGATTTTAGCATTATTTGGTGCGTACCATAGTGACCCTGCTGTGTGTGTTTTCTGGCGGAGGACTGAAACATGTATATGTGCAGGTATGCAGTGTGTGTGTGTGTGTGTGTTTTTTATTGTGTGTATGTGTGTGTGTTTTATTGTGTGTATTGAGTCCTGAAGGTTATAGAGCAGATTCTTCCATCCCTTCATGGTTGTTATGGAAACAGCTAAAGGAAACTGTAAAACTGTGAAAAGGACCTTTAACGACCGTGGACTCGCAGCAGTGATTATACCGTGTGTTTCTTGAGGCTTTCAAAAGTTCCCCGCCCATCAAAAATGCAATGAGAATTTATTTTTCAGAAATGTGGCTTAAATTAAAAAAAGGACCTGAGGGTTTTTTGCCAAGGGTCTTGAGATCCAGACCTCGGTGGGTGTTGTAGAGTTTTTTGAAATGTTGCATCCAAAATCCACTTGTTCCTCAGAGCTTTTGATCCAAACACTAATGGCGCATTTCCACTACAGTGGGTAGCCCCGTTTAAGCGTCCTTAATCGTCCTCAAGCGGCCAGGACAGTTTTTGGTGGCCTTTCCATATAGCGTAGCACTGGCTAGCGGGTACTTTTTCCCTCTTTTTCCGGCCCCATAAAATCGTGGATCTATCAGGCCAGGGCCAGGGCTGAACTAGTGACGTCAACAGTCTCGACTGCTGATTGGCTTCTGCATCTCGTCTTGCTATACGCAGCCTACTTTGAAACATCACTTTCCTGCTTGCTGCGATCACTTTCCTTCTTGCTGTGATAACAAGCCACACACCAAGAAACAAGTAAACGATCGCTTCCACATCCTCTATTGTTTTGTGAGTTGTGTCGCATTGAAGATGACGCCACTGCAGTTTTACCCAGCGTCGCTCTGCCCAAAAAGCCAGCCAAAAAGCCGATCGCCCCGCCTACACTGCGTTGCTACCCCAGGTCCTAAACTGTAATGTAAATGCGCCACGGCCTCGGACGGTCAGCGAGGCAGCCCGAGGCCTGAGCGAGGACGCTTAAACGGGGCTACCCCGCTGCAGTGGAAATGTGCCATTATATGATGGACAAACTAATTACTTAGATTTTCTTGCTGCAGAGATCAATTTAATGTTTTTTATGTAGCATTATTCTTTATTTGGATTTCCTTTATCTCTCTATATCTGGTTGCTAGTCCTCTGGTGTTCCCATGAAATAAAGATAAACTGCACTTTTAAATCACACGGCATCAGTGGAGCAACAAAGGTAAAGCAAATTAAACAGACATAAAAAACAAGTGAGTTTAAAGTGACTCTGCGAATCAAATAGCCTCAGTACTGACGGTAAACAACAAACAGTGGCATATATATGTTTCTGATAATATTGACCTCAGTTTAAAATGAAGTTCAAAAATAACATATTAAACAGAATTATTTATTTGCATTAGAAGAAATGTATCAATGGGAAGCCTTCTTTCTCTAGATTAAACTGGATGAAATGCAAAAGGGTGAGAAGGGTTGTGAGGCCAACACTGAACAGGATGCAAATCCTCTAAGTATCAGCTGTTCCTTCTAATATTTGATTTTGAAGGTTGTGTCATGTTTGTAAAAGTGAGTTTGACGTTGTGTTGTGGCTTGTTGTTTTGATTGAACACATTGGAGTGTTATTCTGGTCAATCAGAGCAACAAGAGAAACCAGGGCCAGAAAAACACTTGAAATGTGGCTGACAAGGTTTTGTTGTGACGTGATGATAAATGGACTCTATTTTCAGAAACAGTGTATTTGGCGGGAAGGCAGGACTCAATGCAGAGCAGCAGGACGCCCAGCTGGTGGAGCGAGTGTGTGTTTTTGCTGTACATCCGCTCATCAGAGGACGCACAGAGTGTGTGAACAGAGCTCTTCCTTTTCATCTCACTCTGTCCGTCCTTCCTGCGACGTAGTTTAGATCTGATTGTAATAATTTCCCCTGACAGACACGCACTATAAATTGGCTGATGAAATGCAGCAGCATGTGTGCCATGCCCCCCTCCTGTGTGGTGTGTGATGTAACCATGGTAATGTAAGTTCTGCAGGCTCCTGTCGGTAGTTCATTGATAACATGGCACTATATTCAAGGACAAACAGGACAGGAAAGACAGATTTAGAGGTGAGAAAAGCTGACTGGCAGATAGATTTGGCATCTGTGCTCCAGCTGGAGTCCTTGCTCTGTCAGACAGTCTGTATCTGTGGAAGAGCTCTCAAACGGGCTCTGAGGCTTGTGAAGAATTCAACATGTTGTCGTATCTCTGTAATCGGTGAATCTCCACTGACATTTGTAATCGACAGGTGGCAACGTCAATAATGTTCAAGGTTGTGTTATTCCACAGTAGGAGTCTTTTTGATTTTCAGTCATCAGACATAAATTACCGCTCAGGCGACAGTGTAACAGCATCTACCATAATTGTATCTAAAATGAGTTTATCAATACATGCATTTAGGGATGTCTAATACATGTATTTAATGTGTTGCTTCTCATAGCTGGGCCTAACGCAATACATTTTTTGTATATATGTTTATACTTTTATTTTTTAAAGGCCACTATAGCTATAAAATGCTCATGATGACTCAACAGATTATTGGTTTTCTGTTAAGCTATTATGGACTAATGATGATGGTTTGAGTGATGGCATGCTCTTCCTGTGGTCACTTTATATTTACATGTATTTTATTTTATTTGTGTACCTGACTGAATAACCTGGCTCAATCTGAGTACACTAAAATGTGTAACCAATGTCACTTATTTAGAATTTAAGGAATTGCGAAGTAGTCTTGATTCTTTATCCTGGTTTTTCTTCTTTGTTTTGGTATACAAAAAGAACCTACGGTTCTATTTCGTATATGGCTTCGCCCTCTAAGGCTATCGCTATTGGGTAATCCCCCTGCGCACCCGCGCAGCACTGAAACACTTGTAGTCCACGCCCACCCGCAAGGTGGGCCCCACACTCTGGCTTCCTTCCGGTATAAATAGGAAGGAGGCCCGACAATCTGCTCCCTCTTTTCTTCAGCAAACCTCGGCAGTTACTGAAGCACAGAACCATTAAACATCATGAGCAACAACTGCGTCCGAAATTGTCCCTCATGTGGCTCAGGATATATCATGAGCTATGACCAGCACGCAATGTGCGAATCCTGCCTGGGGCCAGAGCACGCGGACGCGGCTCTCAGCCAGCAGGTCGCTTGCTCACATTGTGCCCGTCTCCCATCAGCCGACAGGAAGCGAAGAGCAGACGCTCTAGCTGCTGCGGCCGACGAGGACGATTGGCCCGTCCAGGAGCGCGTGGACAGCAGCATGTCCCTGGAGCCGAGTGCCGGGCAAGGAGTCGGACGACTCCTACCCCGTCTCCCTCCATGGTTCACCGTGCGGTTCTCCCCTCCCTCCTCTCCCCGGACGACGGGGAGACAGAGTCGGAGCAGGGGTGGTTTGGCGGCCGAGCATGCNAATGTTACACATCTGTCTGACATTATTCGTGTAACACAACTTTTAAATCTGATTCTTACTTTTAGAGATATTAAACATTGTTCAGACCCTCTTTACCAAGGTCTGAACAATGTTTAATATCTCTAAAAGTAAGAATCAGATTTAAAAGTTGTGTTACACGAATAATGTCAGACAGATGTGTAACATTTTAAAGTTGGAAATAGATTTCTGAGTGAAAGTATGAAGGAGCAGTTAGCAGTTGAAGAAGGAGTAGTTAGCAGTTGAAGTTGCATGAAGATTGTTGAAGTCTGAAGAGTTTCTCCATTGACTTCCATGTTAAAAATGGGATGTATTATGGGATGTATCTCTGGAATTATGAAAGTTATGAATGATAAAAG
>NW_011333363.1:9005-22441 GCF_000735185.1 Notothenia coriiceps | reverse complement strand
AGGCAGACACACTCTCTCCCCCTCACACACACACACACACACACACACACACACACACACACACACACACACACACACACACACACACACACACACACACACACACACACACACACACACACACATGATCATCTCTGTGACTCAGTCTTTCAGCCAAATCCCTCTCCTCCCACCTGTCTGTCACTCTCAGACTCAAACACACACAGGCCGTACCTCCTGTCCGGAGACGCTCGTGTAGTCGAGTGCCGGGGTCTTCAGCGTCAGCCGGACTTCTTTGCGGTGGTCTTGAATCTCGTTGATGACAGTCTGGATCTGCTCCCTCCTCTCCTGCAGCACTGGGAAGCCGGACAGATCTGAGAACAGCTCTGTCTTATTCCCCGACCTCCACAAATACAGAAAAACAGAATCCAAATGTGACAGCAGTAACAGTTAATAGTACGCATGTTTAGCAGGATAGACACACAATACCGGAGAGTTTCTAAGACATTAAACATTTTGGTCAGTCCACCTCTTCAGCAGTGTTGGTACTTTGATGTTTTTCAGATTTTCATATAACTTGATAAAACTAATTATAGATTTACCCATATACAAAAGTGTTTAGCAATCAAACTTTTTGGAGTTAGCGATTACATAAAATTAGTCCAATATAGAAGAGGCAAATAGACCAATTCCTCCATTTACAGAGAATTCGTTTTTTTATTTAAAACATCTTTAAGAAACCAAGTTTTTTTCAGTTGTATTTAATTGAAGCATGAACATGTTCTATATAATGTTCTAGCATAATTTCTCCTTTAAATGTATAGATTAATCCTCAAAGCAAAAAGGCAATTAAATAAAATGTATTGTCCTGATTGACCATCGCCATTTGTTAGGATCATTCAAAAGCTTAAAGGTCCCATGTCATGCTTTTCCGGTTATTACCCGTCCCCTTTTGTGTTATGAAGGTTTTTCTTCATGTAAACGGTCTGCAGAGTCAAACACCCTCAAAGTACACCCTGTAGCGAGTAAAACTCTAACACAGAAAAGGCCTGTCTATGCTGCCCCAGAATGCCTCGTTGGAGATTTCTCTTTTTCCATTGTTTTCTTTCTGGGTATAGTGACGTATTTGGTTATAGTGACGTAACGTAACGTAAAGAGCCGTTACGTTACGTCCGCGGAGCCGTTGCGTTAAGTCCGTGGATTGGTCCATTTGGACCAATCCACGGACTTTGGACTTTGGACTTCCTCACACACACACACACTCAATCTTTTCTCAGCTGCAGCTCTGCTGATTTCTCCGCCTGAGACGGTGGGACGTTACGAGGCTGCGAGTGTGTGTGTGTGTGTGTGTGTGTGTGTGTGTGTGTGTGTGTGTGTGTGTGTGTGTGTGTGTGTGTGTGTGTGTGTGTGTGTGTGTGTGTGTGCTCGGGCTGGTTTCGGGCTGGGTTTCGCTGTGTCTTGCTGTCTCGCAGACAGCCACTGGGCTCACAGGGAGGGGGGGGCAGGATCTCCAACAAGCCGTTTAGGACAGAGAGTGAATATACATACTTTACAGAGATGCTGTATGAGAAACCAATGTGAGTTTGGAAAATTGCACAATATAAATCTATTTTAGTATACCTCAACAATGGAATTATGATCAGTAGAAATGGCCATGACATGGGACCTTTAAGACTTTCACACAAAACTTTGTTAAGCAACAGTAAGTAATCTGCTCTAAAAATGCATCACTTATACATGAAAGTGTTTTGTTTAAGGCCATTGGTTTTCTGTATTATCTCAATACTTTGTTTGTATTGCTGCTCGTGCATAGTACTTTGTCCCTCCTCTTTCACTAACAAATAATTTTGTTTCATGCTGCTGGATACTCACTTGGCAGCCTTTTCATTGAGCACCTTGAGGTGGCTGTGGGCGGGAGCCAGCAGGTCAGGAGTGTCCAATAGGAGGCCTCGGAGGAGCGCAGAGCTGATCTGTGATTGGATAGCTGGGAGCAAGGCCTGCAGTTCCAGCCCCAGGCGGGAGAGACCACTGCTAATGAGGTAAAACTCCTGCGTGGAACACTGGAACACACACAGTTATGCATTACTTTTGATGAAGATAAATGTTTGAGCAATCTTTGGTCGACGTTGGAAAAAATGACTATATATTGGAAATAGCATCTTTATTCTCCAACAAAATACTAGCTATTTTGATCTGTTTCCCTCTGTGAATGTTTGTGTGTGTTGTGTTACTGGGGGAGTCTGCAAGTCAGAAAGATTAGATCTCTAAATCTCGTCAGCGATGGGTCTGGCAGCAAAGCTTAAAGAGAGACGAACTATTACAGCCAACGCTCTGAGAAACACTATCATTAGCAGCAGCACAGTCTGCAAGTCTTTAGAAAAAGCTAAAATCGCAGCCATTCACTGCATTACATGTGAGACAAATGTCATTAAAATGCATCTCCAAGATGATTTAGTCTGAACTTTTAAAAGTTATTGATATCTTACATCATTTAAGATATTCCAACAAGAAATATTTGTTAATGGAAACTTTAAAGGTGGAGTATGTGATTCTGGAGAAAGATTGGCTCGATTTGACAAAAAGTGTATTGGATTAAAAGCGCAGACTGCTCCTTATAAAAAGACGATGAACAAAGGTACTAAATATTTATTTAATTTTGTCTGTATTTGAGCTCTTCTAGTGATTGCTGACAATCCACAACATAAGAAACACAGCTGTCCTTTATCTCAAACATAGTAGCTTTATGTCTCTTTTGCGTCAATGTTGCAGCTTTAAACATAAAACCGAATATGAATTACGATACAATCAAGGTAATGTTTAATCAATGCTCAGAACATAGCTAATATTTCCGATTTTATCGACTTCAAATGGCCATTAGTGACTTCAGAGTATCGTACCAAGTGCTGAAAGGTTAATGGGCGTCACACTGACAGTGGTTTATGGCATTAATCACATGCTGCAGTTCTAATGGTCCCCCATGTCAGCAGCCCCCAAGATGCTCTTTTATGAACCCATAGAGCGACTGGAGACTAGGAGCATGCCCTCCCTCCCATTATGTCAATGGAGCCATAGAGACACAGACCATTACACACAGCCACATCTATCTACACACGTGTGTGTGTGTGTGTGTGTGTGTGTGTGTGTGTGTGTGTGTGTGTGTGTGTGTGTGTGTGTGTGTGTGTGTGTGTGTTCTCATTTGATCGTTTTCTTTTAACAATATATAAAAAGGAGCCAGAAGAGTTGAACATGAACTCAGATCAAAGTGACCCTCTCATCACACACACTCTCATCACACACACACACACACACACACACACACACACACACACACACACACACACAAAAGAGCCATCTGACATTTCAAAAATGGATCCGATGGGAAATGAGATTGTGTGAGACAATCAGGTAAGTGCCAATGAGGTGACTGCTCTCTGCTGTTAATCAAGATGCATGTCATAAAAAGAGAGAGAAAGAAAGAGATAGAGAGCAAGAGAAAGAGAAAAAGGGGGTGACGGAGTCGGGGAGAGAACATTTTATTGGTTTTCATTTGTATGCATAACGTCCAGGAAAAGGAGGTCTGCTCTTCTTGATGCCTTTGCCAGATTTTTGTAGTTGTGATCCTTTTCTCTAACGGTTTTGATCTGTGTCACAACGCTAACAGATGCTGTGTTAATGATAACCAGTTGTAGAAAAAACAATATGATCAGTGGGGCAAAAGATGAGTCTGTTCCTTTTATTGCATTTTACCTTTTTGTGGTAAATGCTACAGATGCCTCTTTCCAAATCGGGCAGATGTGACAGCAGGGATTTGATGGAACTTAGAGTGAGGGAGGGCGACTCCAGGATCTCCTGCACAGCATCCTGCCTCTCTGAGAGAGACCTGTTCATGGGGGAAAAGACAGAAGGAAAGCAGAGAGGCAGATCAGACACAAAATCAGAGAGTTTATAGAAAAGATGGAATTCAAATATTCAAAGATATAAAAATGTTCATCAATCAAATTTTGGGGAGCTGAATTAGACTTGATTGAAAGGCAGTGTAACTTTGAATTTAGAGCAATTAACTTCACAAATTATGTTCATGTTCTTAGATTTACCAGTTTCCTGAACTAATTGAAGCCAACCAGCTTTGAATGTAGCGATTACAGTATCTTTGGGTTATCTTTTCTGGAGATGGATTTCATGTGTATTACTGTAGTATTTAATGTGTTTATGACTTTAAGAAAAATAATAACCTAGGTCACATTTTAGTATTTTTCAAGAAATAGTATTTGGTGTTAATACCATTAATTTAACTTGTATCCAAATGGCCCATAACCTGGAAAGTGTCATTGTGCCAAAGACACAAAGGTTACAAATTAATATTATGAAAAACATAGTCTGAAAAAAGCAGATAAAATAAGGCTTGGTTGTCATGTGCTGCTGCCCTGTGTGCCTTGGATTTCGTGTGACTGCGTGTAATCTGGGTTTTATACATGTTTAAATTCTGTAGAGGAGCTATCTGTATAATCTGAGGGCAGTGCCCAATCCCCAACTGTAATCCCTGCACTGTGGGAGAGAGAGGGACAAACACACACACACACAAAATACCAACACAATATCCAAATATGGATAATAGAATTACGTTGCAGAGAAGAGAAGTGGAACGGTACTGCAATAAATTAACTCAGAGATGTTTGTAGAAAAAGTGTTGCGTGTACATTTCTGTATTTGTATTTAATGACATCACCCCCTGAACATTTTTTAAGGGTTTTCGCAGAGCGGTTGTTCCTCTTTTAAGAAACACTGCTCAACTGGTTGAACAATAAGTAAATGTTCAGATGATGAACGCTGTCTTAAGTTCTCTAGAACATCCTTGTGCTACACTGACTTTTAATTAAAGGAATTATTCAAAGGATGGTAAACAGCTTTGGAATAATGCTGCATTCATGTCATATCAAGATACAATCACAATCATTTTAAATCATAATGATAGGGATATTCATTTTTTTTCTTCAAATTAAAACATTTCCTATTGGAGCTCAATAATGCAGAAGTGACTCAAAGACATGTGTCGTTCCAAGTAATTAAACCTAAAATGATTGCAAACAATGTTATATTGTCCATATACAATAGTATATATGCTATGTATATATATGTAGGCTGTGTATTGGCAAAAATCTGTCAATATTTATTTATGTCAAGATACAGGGGTTACGATTTATTATATTACAATACCGTAAGCATATATTGTGGTAATTAAAAAAACAGGCCATATGCATTCAATCCGAATAAAAATTGTGTTATGCAAACAGCATAGTGGAATCTGCATTTGTATTTGTTAAAGTCCCTGTAACATCAAAATCATAGAATTGTTTTAACATACTGAGCTACCGTCTACAACAAATGTTTGCATGTTGACTAGTATTAACTAAAACAAAATGTGTTATTATTCTGTTTTGAGAATCAATTCAGTATCTCAAAACATAAAACAATAACACAATATCACAACACCTAAGTGGATTGATATTTTCTTGCACTCCTACAATACACATTATTTTTAACCTACACCAGTGAAGATGATAAACATTGTAGTCTTTCACATCTGTTGCTCAGGACTATTCTTTCAGTGAAAGCATAGGAAAAAAGCACTAGGAAGACGAAATCCTAGGGTTCAGATTTATTTTGGGGCACTGTGAAACTGAATGTCAAGCCTAGATAAGCTCCTTTAGAGGACAGAGGGTCTCCTGTACTCACTGCGGGTGTGTGAGGGGCTGGCTCACCCAATTCCTCATCAGTCTCTTCCCAAAGGAAGTGCGAGTGTGGTCCAACACCCACAACAGACTGCCCTTCAGCCCGCCATCTGTCTGTCACCCAAAGACCGGGCACAAACACAAAACAGACGACTTCATTTGACTGTGACACAGGAAGGATAATAACATGAAGTAATAGATATGGGCAGGTGAGGGAAGCCTTAAGTAGCCAGGTGAGGAGGTTTGAACTCAGCTTGAACTCCATGTGTGACAAACATGCCACAGCAGCAGAGTCGTGCTGAACTTTTGAGCCGTCGCCCACGCAAGTCTGAACAGTCACTGAACATTTTCTTGTGATCGGAGAAACAACAATTTAACTCATCCATTACATTACAGTGTGCAACGACGCTGGCAGCTGATTTTTTCAACGTGTACAGACATCATGTGGACAGTCTTGACATATAAAAAGTATTTGCACTAGAAGGTGGCCATCCAGCCGGTAAGCTGCATGACATTTCTAGCTAGGCGGCTGTCAACACCCTTGTTGCTTGATAAAAATGGAAAACTCTCTCTACTCTCCAGGCTTTTTTTACTGAGGTAAATGTTACAAAAATAATGTTGAAGTTTGTTAAATACTACAACTCTACAGTAAATGATTCCTGACATGCACCTGTTCAGCTGTCTGTTTCGTGACCTTGCTCTAGCCAGATCAATAGACCTGCATATTTTATATTTATACTTGTTTAGAAATTGGGCTCATTGAGACAAAACTCTACACACAACCCAAATTAGAAACAACAATTACAGAGGAACATCCAACTTCTATGTCAAAATGAACTCAACACTGCAATATGTCATTTGTGATGCACACAGTAGGCATTTGAATGATGCACTTAAAGCAGCTGCTAGATACACTAATGTACTTGTATTCCTTCATTTTTTTATTATACAGGCTCGGTGAAACATTCCAGTAAACTATTTCTACTTATTTCAATGAACAAAACGTTTGTTTGTGTACCTTTGGTGCCTTTGTTTCAGGCATGGTTACAAACATTACGTTTTTGTCTCAGCATTAACTTTCAGTGTATTGGCAATCGTCAGAGAGAGAGCACAACTGAACTCATAGTCCCTACAGACTTGACCTTACTTGATTAGAGACACTGTACTTTGACTCAAACAAAACACATAAATGCCTTTCTGTCTGAATGCTGACTTTAGCATAGTAAAATGCTCCATATGACTATTGTTATTAACACTCTAATGTTTAGCAGGTATTCTGTTAACATGTTCTCTTCTTAGTTTAGCATGTTACATTGCTAACATCTGCTCATCAGCCAAAAACACAAAGCACAGCTAAGGCTGAGGGGAATGTCATCAATATCGGACAAAGTCAAATTTCAAAATTGGGACAATGCCAGATATGGGGTTAATTCATCGTGAGGGGGATAGAGTACACAGGATAACATTGAATATTTGTACAAACATTTTACAAAATGTATGATTTGAATTGAATTGAGAGCTTAAATGTATGGAACTCACTGACCTTTGAGGTGCTCTTTCATGCCTTTCCATAACACATTAGAAACCTGACTTAAGACTTGAAAACAGTCCTGGCTTCAGCCAACTTAATTAAAAAAGCACATTTGTCGTTACTAGCTAGAGACAAAGTGTGCATGTTTCTGCTTAGTAATTATACACAAGAGGATTATAAAGTATGTTGCCGTGTGAACCATTTATCATCCTGACTGAGTACACCCCTTCATTACACTAACTGCCAGCAGAGATGCGTCTTCACCTGATTGTTTAGGATCTCCAGGTTCCTGAGGGTGGCCGCACCGAGGATCATACCCTCCGACTCACAGGACAGACGCCGAAATGAGCTGCGTGGAGCAAGAAATCATATTTAAATACAGCTGCATGATATAATCATCCATGTAGCAATACAATTTATGTTTAATAGTGAAGACTAGAATGTTAAAATTGTTTTCTTTAACTTAAATCAGAGCAATTTTAGGAAAAAGTAACTGCTCTTTCTTCTTGGATTGTAAATCGAGGTCACCCCAAAATGTTGTACTGGTATAAAGGAGAAAATATGGATATTAACTCAAGTCTGAAATAAGTTTCAAAAAACATTGTGGTATATATATTATTTTCCCTATCTATTACGTTAGCTTAATCTTTTTGAAATATATACTGTAAGTTAAGTCAATGAAAGTCCAAAACCCAAGGTCACTTTCCAAACAGTCTCAAGGAGGCAAGAGTAAACCCTCTCCTAAAGAAACCCACTCTCAACCCATCTAATGTTATAAACTACAGGCCTGTCTCTCTCCTCCCGTTCCTGTCTAAAACATTTGAACGCGTCTTTAAACAACTCTCCTGTTATTTCCATCAGAACAACCTTCTGGATCCGCACCAGTCTGGTTTCAAGGCAGGTCACTCAACAGAAACTGCCCTCCTTGCTGTCACTGAGGAACTGCACACTGCTAAAGCAGCATCCCTCTCCTCTGTCATCATCCTTTTGGACCTATCTGCTGCATTCGACACGGTGAATCATCAGATCCTCCTTCGCACTCTCCAAGAACTTGGAGTTTCAGACTCGGCACTTTCCCTCCTCACCAAAGACCGCACCTACAGGGTAACTTTGAGAGGGTCCGAGTCCGACCCTTGTCAATTAACTACAGGGGTCCCTCAGGGCTCTGTTCTTGGTCCCCTCCTCTTCTCCTTGTACACAAACTCGCTCGGATGTGTCATTAGCCCGCATGGTTTTTCATACCACTGCTACGCTGACGACACCCAATTAATTCTGTCCTTTCCCCGCTCAGAGACCCAGGTCGTCGCACGCATCTCTGCTTGTCTAGCTGACATCTCTCAGTGGATGTCTGCTCACCACCTCAAGCTCAACCTTGACAAGACTGAACTGCTTTTCCTTCCGGGAAAAGATTGTCCCACTCTTGACCTAACAATCAACATCGGCACCTCTATTGTTTCCCCGACTCAGACTGCAAGGAATCTGGGTGTGATCCTAGATAACAAACTGTCCTTCACTGCAAACATCGCTGCTACAACCCGCTGCTGCAGAAACACGCTTTACAACATCAGGAGGATACGTCCCCAGCTGACCCAGAAAGCGACGCAGGTTCTGGTCCAGGCTTTCGTCATCTCATGCCTAGACTACTGCAACTCCCTCCTGGCTGGTCTACCTGCATGTGCCATCCGACTTCTGCAGCTCATCCAGAATGCAGCGGCTCGTTTGGTCTTCAACCTTCCTAAATTCTCCCACACCACGCCGCTCCTCCGCTCCCTTCACTGGCTTCCAGTAACTGCTAGAATCCACTTCAAGACAATGGTACTTGCGTACCATGCTGCGAATGGATCTGGCCCTTCCTACATCCAGGACATGGTTAAACCGTACACCCCAGCACGTGCACTCCGCTCTGCATCAGCCAAACAGCAAAAACGACGTTGGTTTGCCTATCCTGCTCCAAAAATTGTGGAATGACAGTCCACCATTGACATCAGACAGCAGAAAGCTTACACATCTTCCGGCGCAGACCTGCGAAAACTCATCTCTTCGACTCCATTCGACGACTAAGAACTAGCTTAACCAAAGCATTATAACTAAATAAAGGACTGGCTTTATCTAAAGCCAGTGAGTAGCAATTGAAGTGTTTAGCTCTAGAACACCTGGTGTACTTATATGATTCTGTTTTCTTCAAGTTTGTATTTTTGTGGTCGACGCACCTTATTGTGAAGTCGCTTTGATATCAAGCGTCAGCTTAAATGCATGTAATGTAATGAGCATGGTATGATTAGCTGTGATATTTTTAGCAATCAACAATAAATCAGTTATGACATCTTCTCTTGCTTTTAATTGCGAGTCGCAACGCACTTGGAGCATTATCGCTCTAATGACATCATTACGCGACCCAGAATGGGACCTGGGATTTTTAGTCTTTCTAGTTGCGGTTTTTCATGAGTCTTATATTTCACACAATTTAAGTGTATTATTATTGAATTGTGCCAACGAATTACACATATGATGTTTGTCAATCTTAAAAAATCATTCCATGTCAAAAAAGTCCACAGTTTGTCGTAAACTGTTGAAATATAAGACTATGAAAGTATTTTGCGAGCATAGCTACAGAATTCCCCAGAGTCGCGCGCCAAGTGATGTTCATAACTGATTGTCACAATTGTTTTCCTCCACTAATAGATAAGAGATAGATAAGATTATATTGTCAACGGTAAAGATGCCCGTGGATCCCAGACCCGCAGGTGATATCATCAGCCTATTCAAGCCCAAAATGGGTCTTACTCGTCTCTTTATGCTCGCTTGACACCCACGACCGTGGCTGATGCAAAGGACAGCAGGGAGTGGGTGTGGATCACAAGCCTTAGCTACTAGCTAGTAGCCCACCGCACGTTAGTCTATGGCCGCACAGTCCTTATTCGGGGAAAGACTGTACTTTATTGGGCTATCCGCGTGGCCGCGAAGTCAAGAGAAGAGAAAGCGAAAAAATTTCATCTTTCGACGTCACGGGCCGTTTGAGTCTGTCCACGAATTACCCCACCATAGCCTCAGGAATGCTTCGTCGGCAAGAGTCGCTCCTAACAGTATAATGTTTGACCAGCGTCAACCAGCCACAAAAAACCACATTTCTTCTGTGAAACGTCAATGAACTCACACGCCGTCTGGTTTCTGAGCACAAACAACAAACGTCACCAAGAAGGCCGTCACTACTGTTTACTAAACAAGGATTGACTACCCTCACTCTATCACCACAATGAACACGGTCAGAAGAATATGTCATGCAAAGCTGCCCGCCTGCCTGCTTCCTTCCTTTGCATTCTCTTCGACTGCCTGATCTTTAATGTTTTAAATCGTCAACCATTTGTGCAGATAGCAAGAAGTAGAAAGAGGTCGCCCAAGCTAATGTATCGCGTTAGCGTTACGATTTCTCCCACCGGGGCTAAAATGGTGTTTTATAGAATGATCAGCGAGGGGTGGGGGGGCGGGTGTTTTTTGCTGTTGATTGTTTTTGTGTTTTTTGTTTCTTTTTGTTGTTGTTTGGTGTCTGTCTTTGTTTTTTTTTTTTGTTGCCCTTTGTTTGTTTGACAGGTTACGTTGCTTCCATATGTGAGGGTTCTTCAGTCTTTTGTAAATTATGTGGACATACTACTTCTGTCTACTCGTGTTGATGTTGAGCTCAGTTTTTGTTGGTTTTTTTTGTGGGGTTATCTAATGTTTCTTCATTGTACCTTGGACTAATTATATAATATGACTAAGTGCTATGTATTGGTGTAATTTGCTAACGTAACCGTGCTGCGTTACTGTAAGTCTAGTAGTGTTCTAACTTGATCCGTCAGGGTTCCACCTCCTTGTCCTTTCATCTGAGACGTCGGAAGCGAAAGAACGAGGTAACTATCTCTCTTTGCTGATATTGTGATAGTTTTCAACGCTGGTATCTTTGACATCACGGCTTTTTTCGTTTGTTGTAAGTGTGATTTTATTCTTTATCTATCTCTTATATTCTTTATGTGGAGGTAATCATGCAATTGGTTTTGACATACATGTTTTATTTTGACATTCTTACTTTTATCGCTGATCTTGTCTGATCTTTTTCTATTTCCTATGTATATTTGAAAAAATTTTTATTTCTTTCATACGTGCTGTTATATTGTGTCGATACAGTTTTTATACTGACAAATTCTGTGTGGACTTGTTTTGATAAATGATATTATTTTGTTTTTATAGTATTTTGGACAATACATTTTTCATTATTGGTCGTTTTATTTAGTTCTGTTGTTTGTTTTGGGCATCAATTCAATTTAATATTATTTTTATCTATAGTATAAATTGTTTTGGTTGTAATTTGATTGTTATTGCTTTTTGTTGGATTCTAGAAGGGTCGCAAGGATCATCTGATCTTAAGGAAACGGACTTACATCAAATCTTCCTATGATTCCATTTTTCCTGGGTTTCTGCGTGACCACGTTTCGAGTGGTCGCTATTGGTCAGGCGAGTAAGTTGCGCGCTTCAAGTTGCGGTTCTGCGACTTTCGCAATTTATATTTCGCATTCGCAAAGCGTAAGAACTGTTCATGTTTTGTGTTCGATTATCTACTGTGATTTGATTGTGTGATTTGATGCAAAGTTAGGATGTCATGTTGAAGTTTTTTTTTCATCGTGATTTCCTCTGCTCATTACGATTGATCATTTTTTGCTCATTTTTAGTGCTTGACGCTGTTTATCGCAATTTCAGCGAGCTTTACACAAATATTCGTTGTGTCGGCTTCTATGTCGTGTGTCTCTATACATATTAGATGATCAAATCTTGACAGTAATATACCAGGATCTATTGTTTTGATATATTGTTTTGTTCTTTTGTTTTTTTTGTGTGTTTTGAGTGTCCTATTTTTTTTGCTTAGTTGCGTTCTTGTGTTTTTTCGGGGCTGAGAATGAGAGAGAAGGCCTAAAACACCTTGAAGCTTGCGCTACTCAACCGGCTTTAGAGGAGGCAGCCAGTCTTTACTAGACTAGTAGAGAGCAAGGCGTCGCCTTTGTTTTATATGTCGCTATCGGCGTCAGATTGGAGTCGAGAAGCAGATGAGCGGGCGCGTCGCCGGTTTCAGTCTGCCGCCGGAAGATGTGTTAACCTCTCGCTGTCGTGATGTCAGATGGGGGAAGCTCATTCCACCATTTGAGAGCCAGCATAACGCACCAACCGCTGTTTTCTGCATGGAATTGCAGAGCAGCATTGCAATGCTGGGTGATACGATTTACACCATGTCCTGGAAATGTCAGGGCCAGATCCCATTCGAGCATGGTACGAAGTACCTATTGTCTTGGAAGTGGATTCTAGCAGTTACTGAACCCAGTGAAGGGAGCGGAGACGGCCGTGGTGTGGGAGAATATAGGAGGTGTGAAGACCAGAACGAGCATCTGCATTCTGGATGAGCTGCAGGGAGTCGGCATGCACATGCAGGTAGGCCCAGCCGGAAGGGAGATTGCGTAGTCCTAGCGGAGTATGACAAACTTGGACTCAGACCTGCGTCGCTTTCTGGGTCACTGGGACGTATTCTCCTGATGTTGTAAAAGAGTGTATCTCAGCAAGCGGTGTAACAGCTTATGATTTGCAGTGAAGGAGGTTTGTTATACAGGTCACACCCAGCAATCCTTCAGTCTGAGTAGGGGAACAATTAGAGGTCCGATGTTGATTGTTAGGTCAAGAGTGGACCAATCTTTTCCGGAAGAGATAAAGCAGTTCAGTCTGTCAAAGTTGAGCTTGAGGTGGTGATGACAGACATCACTGAGAGGATGTCAGCTAGACAAGCAAGAGATGTTGGACGACCTGGTTCTGAGCAGGGATAAAGACAGAATTAATTGGGTGTCGTCAGCCGTAGCAGTGGTATAAAAACCAGTGCGGGCTAATTGACTGATCCGAGCGAAGTTGTCGTGTGCAAGGAGAAGAGGAGGGACCAAGAACCAAAGCCCTGAGGGACCCCCTGTAGTTAAATGACAAGGGCGACTCCGACCCCTCCAGTTACCTGTAGGTGCGTCTTTGAGGATGAGTGGAGAGGAAAGGCAGAGCTAGAAACTGCCACAGTTCTTGAGACGTTGCGAAGGAGGATACTGATATTCAACGCATCGTTCTATCGCTCGTCTGATGAAAGGATCCAGGAGTCGCTTGGAGTCAAACATATCAGACGTAATATAACATATTTGCAT
>NW_011333363.1:0-8960 GCF_000735185.1 Notothenia coriiceps | reverse complement strand
TGGTGACGTGTGTTGTTCTGCGAGACCGGAGATGTAGTTCATTGAGCGTTTCACAAAAACAAATGTGTTACTTCACAGTTTTACGACACATTTTTTTTTTTTTTACTTTAAATTGGCAAACATCATATGTGTAATTCGTGGCACAATTCAAACGGAATCGAAAGATAATCTTTCTCTCTCAATTGACTTCAATCCATAATTTTTCCGAAATAAGGTCCCATGGAGCTCCCCCGGAATGGGAGGGACTTCGCCTCTCTTGCAGCGTCAGGAAAAACAAGTTATTTATAGCCTTCCCAAACCTGAGTCTCACGCGCAGTCTATGCAAATAATGATACTTTGAGTTTCATTTTCAGCGACGATACGGAGGGTAGCTCTCATGTGAAGGTGATTTTCCACCGAGACAAAACAACAACAGCTACTAATAAACAGGTAAGCTTTGACTTTGTTACCTCTTCTCACGCTTTGTGGAACTTTTATTGGATTTGAACTATTAAGCTGCAGCAGAGGTTCAGAGGCTTTATGTCATGCACAGCAGTGTAGATATCTCGGTACCACTTTACAATAAGACTACCTTTATAAAGGGTTTATGAATAGTTTGTAATTCATTTATTAATTACGTTGTGAACACTTTAGAAATCATTAATAAGCTTTTATAAGACATGAGATAAACAGGGGCAACTGTGACCGGTTGCTTGCCAAATAGTGAGCCCACATGTATCTGTACTGCTAAGCCTTATATTGGCTACCTAGCTTACTTCGTGTTCTTCATCAGCCAGCATCCTTGGTATCTGTTGTTCACTGAGTTGATTCTCGCTAAGTAGTCAATATAAGGCTTAGTCATCTTGCCAAATAGCGAGCCCACATTGATCCGTACTGTAAGTAGCCAATATAAGGCTTAGCCATCTTGCCAAATAGTGAGCCTGTGTTGATGTATGAAAACTATGTTAGGACTGGTTTATAAATGGTTCTTGATGATTAATAAAGTGTTTACAACCTAATTCATAACCTAATTTTAAACCCTTTATGAATCCTTTATAAGGGTAGTCTTATTGTAAAGTGGTAACCATATATCAATACAAAACTTAGGTCCAGCTCCTCCAACAATGCAAATAAATATATTTAAGACATACAAAAACAATAAAAAATGGTTAGAGAGAATGTTGCTAGACTTACGGAAGAGGTTTATGGCAACAAAAAGGTTATTTTGTTCTAAAAAAAAGTCAGAATTCTGACTTTTTTCTCAGAATTCGGACTTTCAAGTCAGAATTGCTGCTTTCACTTAAAGCTCACCTATTACGCTATATTTGAACAATATATTATATGGCCATATCAATACAAAACATGGCTCTGAAGTGTTTTGCTCAAAATACCAAACAGATCATTTTTTCTCTCAGGTTTAGTAGGTCTACCTTTAATATCCTGCTTCTTTACACATACTCTCTCCAGTACGTTAGCTCTGGGTGTTAGCGATGCTTGCTAATGTAAACAAAGACCATATTACATCCAAAACAGTCAGGCATTGTTTCTGATAGCAAAGTTTCTGATAGGGCCGTGCGTGTAAAGCCAGCCCACATTTCAGATATTACATCGGCAGCAAATCTGGATCAGCTCCGTTGTTCCCCCGTTTTTAGAGATGTGGGTACGGAGGAAAAGAGAGGGTTTTTTTTCTGACACTTTGTGAGTCTCCTGAGACACCGGGGACACAGATTTATGTATAAAATATATCAAAAAGTACATTTTGCATGATAGGGAACCTTTAAGTAAAGAATGTCAAACGACGTTGCAGTGCGGTCATTGGAAAGTTAAGAAGTACCTAACCCCTCTCTTCTGTCTTTCCCTGCAGAAATGGCCTCTGCAAACATTTCAGAGGAGTTTCTGTGCTCCATCTGTTTGGATGTTTTCACGGAGCCTGTTTCCACTCCCTGTGGACACAACTACTGCCGGGCCTGCATCAGCCGCTACTGGAGCTCCAGGGACATCATCCAGTGTCCGCTGTGCCAAGAAACCTTCCGGACAGCCCCCAAACTGAGAGTCAACACCGCGTTCAGAGACATGTTGGAGATTTCCAAGAAGAACAAACAAGCAGGTGACTCAAATTCCCAAAATGTTCTGAATTTGTATTTTACAAAGAATTTCATTTTGTTTTGGATTTTTTTCATCTAGAATAAAAAACAAAATTAAATGTATTCATTGCCTTGGATTTAAAGATTATAGTATTTTGATGAAGGTATGTTTTCCTGTTTTAAAATAATGTTATGTTTTAATACTGAACCCATTTTAAAGAAATGTTTTGGTAATGTAACCAATATATATATAATAAAAAATTTAAGAAAATGTAGTGATCATTATTGAAAAAGTAATGTTTTGGATCGGAATAATTTTACTTTATTTGTAAAACATATCCAGTGTTTAAAGGACCGCAGTTAAAAAAAGAAAAGGGAAAAAATTAAATAATAATAATAAAAAGGTCCTTGATATTGTTTTTCAAATCATCACATTCTGAAATGTCTTCATTTCCAGATTCAGCAGGCAGACAGGAGGACTTATAATGTCAATAATTTAATCAAGGAATATATACTGGCATGTACAGACGGACAGAAAGTGCTGAATGAAAAATGTATGCGAAACATTTTTAATTTTAATTTTCCAAAAGCAGGTGAGGATGGAGGATCCCCGGCCGGGCCTGGAGACGTGCCCTGTGACCTCTGCGAGGGGAATAGGAAACGTAAGGCTGTGAAATCCTGCCTGGTTTGTTCGGCCTCTTACTGCGTCGCTCACCTGAAGCCCCATCGCACCGTGCAGAAGTTAAAGTGGCACCAGCTGATCAACCCCGTGGATTCCCTCGAGGAAAGGGTCTGCAGGAAGCACAACAAAGTGATGGAGTCTTTCTGCAAGAGAGACCAGTGCTGCCTTTGTCCCGTGTGCCTGAAGGAAGACCATGTGGGGCATGACGTCGTCTCTTTGGAGGAAGAGTTTAAGGCGAGGAAAACTTTTCTGCAGCGTTCAAAAACACCTATTGACAACGCTATATCAGATAAATGCAACACGGTTATAAGAGTGGAAAACTTGATGATGGAAAGTAGGCAGAAGGTGGAGGAAACTAAGGTGGAAACGAACCAAGCCTTCGATGGTTTGGTTGCCGCAGTCCTCAGTAAAAGAGCTAAGCTGATGGATGTTTTGGAGGAGAAGCAGGAAGCCGCAGAGCAAAGGGATAAAGCACTAAAGAGACAGCTCGGGCTGGAGCTCGCAGAACTCCGTGAGATGAGTCTGAAGATGGAAGAATTTTTAAAGACAGAGGACGAATTTCAACTCCTGCAGAACCTACCATCCATCCCCTCTGCAACAAACACAAGGCATCGCTATACAGAACGCAAAATTCTCCTGCAAGTAGAGGAAGTCTTGAGAGCGGTGGCTAAAATCGAGGAGAAGCTCAACGAACACTTAGACAAGATTATCAGAGAGCTCATTGAGGTGGATACGGAAGAGGAGGCCTTAGAACAGCAAACCGTGTTTGACGATGAACCTTGGAGGCGCAGTTCACCTTTCCCTTGAAGTACGGAAGGGTCTCCAAGAGCAAGTGTAAAGTACTGAATGGATAGTTTTGTATTTCAGGTTAAAACAGAAAAAACAACTTTATATTAAGGAATACATGAACATATGGCAAAATATCATCATTATTTCTATGTGAAAATAATACTGTAAATATTGTTACTTTCTATAGCTTCCTATTTCTACGAAATTTCGCTCACCTTTATTGTGACTCTATTGAAATGTTTACATTTTAAAATGTGCTGTTTATTTTGGGATTTTATTAAGACTGTACTTTATTCAATGTTTAATGCCTAAACACACTGCTGCTCATGTAACACAGATAACTCATTGTACACTTTGATTTACTCTATTGTTTTCCTTTCTGATGCTGTGTTGGTGATTTCTGAGCAATCTCTGAAGGAATCATTTATTTTGGGGTTTATTAAGTTATATATTATCTTAAAGAATAATCAATGTTACTCGGCTAACTTTTATTTGGCTTCTTTAGTCATACTCGTGTTTGGGTATCGTTTGCCATTTTCTTCGCATGTTAAGATTCACTTTTAATTTTTATATCAAAATAAAATATAGTTGTAATATATTTGTTTTCTGAAATGGATGCAGTTTTTGTCTTTGGTCACTTGAGGGCAGTGCACACACAGTAATGGTATTCTGCTAAACCCTAATAATAAACAAATACACAAGTTAATGTGCACTAAACAGGAGATACATATTATTATTCAAAAGACAGTCATTTTAATGTCTTCATACAAGGTGGGTTATATTTAGTTTCCACTCAATTTGCTGGAGGTAAGAATGACATTACCAAAAAGCACTTAAAAGAGATTTCTTCATAAAAATGTGTTCCTTTTTATTAGATTGCACTTTGTAAATGTGTTTTAGAGGTCTCGTATGAATAAAGTTAATTAAAATAATACAGAATTGCTGAATTGCTTGGAGTTGATAGACGATATCTAAGGTTTTTGAACACGTTTTGGGGATACAGGTGATGAATTGTGACATTAGTATGATATAAAGTAGCATAATTATTTACATACTTTAGAGCAATATAACAATAGAGTATAATTTAAATATTTAAACTAAATTCGAGTATAACATAGGCTACAGTAGTATAATACAGTATATTGTAAAATAGTATAATATATATAGACTGTCAATAAACATGCTTTTTATGACTTAAAAATATACAGGTGACATAACTGAGCAGACTTTGGGTCATTTTGCCCCAAACAAACATGGCAGTCTTATGTCGCAATCGAAGGTCACACTCACACTTGCTTCTGATTGGTCAAGACACCATAGCGCCCGCCCTCCCCTTGCTCCTATGGGCCTATCGCTGCTCTGAACCCTCCTCCTGCCTGTCACTCCAACTTCCTGCAGCCAATCAGGTGCCTTTGTCCTTTTCACATTATATTCCGCCGGGCACCGTGCTGAAGCTGAAACCTCCAACATGTCGGCTGTGTTCCCCATGTGTTTGCGGACGACTAGGGGCCTCCTGAGGCTCAGGAACCGGGCAGAAGGTGCCTCTTCCCCGGCTGTGCTGGACCTGGTCCGGACCCTCTCAACGGACAAGCCTCCAGCCGGGAATAGCAGTGCTACGGGCGGATTGGCTCAGGCTATTTTACAAACGAAGCTCCAGCACCAGAATCAGGTGGGGACAGATAACCTACTTATGTGCGCTCGATTTGGTTACCGGCGTGGCGGGCGGGGATAGCGTTAACATTACATCGAATGCAACCCAGCCTACATGAGATGCCCGTGTAAATAAAATCGAAGCCACTTCTCTGACATTTCTAGCTTGTAGGTTAGGCTAAAAAGCTATTTTACATCTTAATATGTGGCTTATATTCAACACATGACCAACTGTAATGGTTTAATACTCTTGTGTTATTTGTCACAATTAAATGCCAACTCTATTAATGTAATAATTCGACTGCATTTTGCGTGTTTTCTGAATGAATGAACCTGCTATTAGGGTTGCTAACAGGTTAGCATCTTAATAGCATGCGTTTTTACAGGTGTATCTCTCTGTAACACATGTTAGAGACACGTTAGTTTAACAGGCTTTACTTGTGACTGTGTGTTACATTTACCAACAGAATAATGAGTTAAAATAAAGCTGTCTTACACTGGTTAGCTGTAAGAGTTAGCATCATGTTAGCCTTATCTCTATAGCTCACTGACATCATTAGGGCTAGTTTTAGCTCCTCAAAGACACTCATATTAAACTATCTGTCCTTGATAGAGCTCCATGTTATCTGTAAATCAGCAGCTGCTAGATGAACTGTGATGACAGCCAAGGTTTGTTTGGTTTGAAGGTCATAACAGACCCCCACCCCCTTTTCTCCCCTGTCTTCCCCGCCTTTACTTCTTATGAGACCCACCCGGAAACCCACAAATCTGCAGCACACTGACCACATGTGACTGAAAGATAGATTATTTGGGTAAAATGTCAAATAAATGACAAAAACAATGACTTGCACCACAGTTCAGAAGTTTGTCATCAGCTGATACCTTCTTCTTCCCTTCAGTAATGTCTATTTTAGCATAAGAAACTGTGTAATTCAGATATTTAATGAGGTATGTTTAATATATGACTCCAACATAAGACAAATGAACCCCTTTTATGTCCCCACACTGTTGCATAACAGTTGACAGTCTTAATTGTTTACCCAATTAATCAGATTATATGCATGAATGATGATTACCTTTTTTTGAAAGCTTCAATAGTCAACCCTACAGTGTTGTGGCAATATGTTCAAGGTATTGGGTCAAACACATTGTGATATTTCATCTACTTTAGCCCTTTTTTCAAGACATCGCTCTATTCTTGGGGACATTTGATTGGATCTTTTGTATTTACCTATTTATAGGCCAAAAGGTTAATTCATTGGTTAATCCCAAAATAACCAAGAGATTATTATCTAAGGAAATCAATTAATATTAAAAACCCCTACTATCAATGATGAGGTGATGCTTGATATCATCGGACCAAAAGTAATATTCTTCTTGCATCACCGCAGCTCCGTGTTACATAAACAAAGACAACAAGTAAACATTTGAAACAGCATGTAACTTGTAAAATTCAATATATTCAACATACATTTGGTCTTGACTTGAACTGTGTTTGAATTAGGAATTAGGATGTAATCTGGTACTGTTTACCACAAATTTCAGGCTAAATCCCCAGATTTATACATGACACACACACACACACACACACACACACACACACACACACACACACACACACACACACTGAAATATCCAGAAAAGATGATAATACTCTCTAATATACCAATCTACTAAACATATAATCATAGTGTAGTATAAACATTACAAAAAATTGGCGCAGTAGCTTGAAATGAAAAGTAAAATAAATCCTGTGAGGTAGCGTTAGTAGTGTGCACTCACTGTATGTGCAAATTGTTCACTGTTTTTATTTGTTGTTATTGTCCAGGGCCAGCGTCCTCCTGCACAACATTTAAATCAAAACAATTATATATATTTATAATATAAGTGATCTGTGTTTGACTCAAAGGTAGGGTATGTCATTTTGGAGAAACCAGCTCGAGTGTGCTAGAATTTGAAAGTTTGCAGCCCAAAAAAATCTGCCCCTTCCTCACAGAGCCCCTCCTCCAACACACACAAACGCGCACATGACCAATGAGGGCACGAGATAAGTTTGTGCACAGATGGAAGGCTGACAGGCAGGTAGGCCATCCAGTTACTTTAGCCGGGCCGGCTCAGATGATTGGTCGTGCTTTTTACAGCGCCACGGCTTCCACAGATGAAATGTTTTTTATGTATTTATTGTCAAAGCGTTTAATATATTCATTGCTATCGGGATGTTAAGAGCATTCCATGGAATATAACAGCAAGGGTTTCTGAAGTGAATTACCTACCCCACCTTTAAGTATTAGGATGTAATCGGGTAGTATTCATCACCACTCATTTCAGGCTAAATCCCCTGCATTATCCTTGTTAAACACAATATTGATATATTCTAATATCTTGTTGTTGTTTAGGGCCAGCCTGGTGAGGGGGAGAAGGAGGGAGAACAGAAGCAAGAGAAGAAGCAGAATGACAACACGGCCTACGCTAAGAAGATAGTTCTTAGACTGGCGGCCTTAATGGGGGTCGGAGGAGCCGTGGGCATGATCTACCTGTTCGGTGAGTGTTACCTCCATACTGTGTATTTATAATACTGTGTTTACTGTGTATTTATAATACTGTGTTTACTGTGTATTTATAATACTGTGTTTACTGTGTATTTATAATACTGTGTTTACTGTGTATTTATAATACTGTGTTTACTGTGTATTTATAATACTGTGTTTACTGCAAAAAGTCTATCGTTTCACTCACTGGGGGGGAGATTTGAAAATTCAATTCGTGACTTGAATTTTGAATTGAGCCGTCCCTTATAGATACTATCTCTTTACATATGCGCACACACAATTTTGAATTGCGCCTTCCCTCATACTATCTCTTAACGTCTCCCTGCCGACAGGGACACCCCTGCTGGCACGGTCCTTGGAAGATGCGGCGGTGTTTTTATTTTTTTCGTCACATGAACGCGCTTTGCTGACGGAAAAAATAATCCCACCAGACTCCTTTGCCCCTCCAACAGAGGGATGTCCTTGTCCTTGTCCTTTTTCTTCATTTCAAGCGATAAAAACTCTCGATCTTCTCAATTTTTTTTTGGATGCCCTCGGCTCCAGTTCCGGGCGTTCCGAGCTGAATAAGAGCGTCAAATGACGGCAAGACGCCCCCCTGGTGGAAATGCTGTTGAGCAGCATATTTCAACACGATATCTAAGGTTTTGACATTGTGGGCCATTTAAGCTAATTTACAGATGGCCCTGAGCCCAATAGAGATTGCCCTGAAAAATGCGTGCGGACGAAATACCACGAAGGGTTTGGGGGGTGTCACGGCTTGGCTCTCAGCCATAACAAACGCAGCGATGAGACGACGACGTGAGTATGGAAAAAAGAGGAGTTTATTCACGCTCCCCAAAACAACCGACCACCAAACAGGGTTAACAAGCTCTATGCAGGAGGATAGCTGTTCCGGGCTGCTCTTCCTCCTACGTTCCCCCGGGCAGAGAGAGAGCCACTGCAGCCTACTTAGATTCTTTATGGAGGCGCTGATCAGATTGGGAGCACCTGGAGAGAGGCTGCACCTGGATACAATCAGGGAGAGAGAAGCACACCCACCCACACACAGGCACACCCACACCAGCATAGGCAGTGAAGCAGGGGTTGTCACACTGGCCCCCCTTAAAGTCGGTGTCCCCAGGGCCACCGGCACCACCAACCAACCCCATCCCAAACCAAAGCAAAAGGTCATGGAAAACAAAACCCCACATATGGCACTCCCCCAGGACCCTAATGAAAAAAAACAAC
>NW_011333362.1:285666-289864 GCF_000735185.1 Notothenia coriiceps | reverse complement strand
AGAGACAGTAGATATAGATTAGTTGCAATTTGGTGCTATATATAAATGCATAAAACATTAATAATAAAAAATAATTTTTTATTTTTTTTTACACACCTTGAATTTCGCGGGGCTCCGTTGGCGGGGGGCAGCGCCAAAGTAATATCTAGTTCCTTTCTAAAACTGTAACAATTTCCCCCATATTTTATTAAAGATATCGGAATTTCCCTTTAAAGCATAGGTTAATTTCTCTAAGGCAGAGATATTTAACATATTGTTAGTCTGGTATCGGATCGCTAGAAACACTGCTGTCATCAGACTGGCAGTGGCTGTTCCATGCTCTGCTCAACCACCCACCGTTCAAATGGACTCACTAGCGCCCCCTGCTGCCGTGGAGCATGTGTGTATGTGTACATTTGTGAGAAAAATCCTAAACACAACCACGGCGGAATATTACTATGTGACTCACGTGACTTTTGGCAGTAATATTCCGTGACGTGAGAAGAAAAAGTGTTGTACTTGTAAAAATAAGTGTTGTACTTATAAAACCTATGCTGAATTTGTCTCTGAAACAGGATTTATTAGAAAAATGCAATGTTTTTGTTTAATAGATACGTTTTTATTTGCAAAACTAAATGCATTAGTTTGTAGATGGTGATTTGTATTTGCTAACCACACTGTATTTGTAAAACTTGTTTAGTTTGTTTGTGGAGTTATGGCAGGAAATTAGCTCCATATTAAACGACTATACAAACAGTATGTTATTTAAAGTTTTGTACTTGCATTATCCTAAATGTTTTCAGTAAAAGGTGTTATTTAATGTAATGTAATTTTGTAGAGGGGCAGACTTTTTGGCATAATATAACAGAGGAATCCTAAATAGGAGAAGCTGACTGCAAGACTCCAGGTAAATGAATAGTTATATTCCTGAATAATACAGTATGTGACTTTTGTTCATTTTACACTACTTTACTCTATGTTCCTGCTTTGTGTTATGACTCTGCATTCAATAACATGTACAAACCTGTGGAGTTAAGGAGAAAAGTAGTGGAGCATTCTGCAGAAGGAGGTGTGATGCCGAATCTTATGTGTTTCAGTGTGTGAGCAGCTGTGAATATGTCTGTTCAGTGTGAAGTGTGTGAGTGCTTGAGTCTGCATGAATGTGTGTGTGAGTATGACATCATGTGATCAGCTGTGTATGAGCAGCTCAGTCGTGATACAGAAACACATTTTCATACCTCGTTCTGGTGAAAAATCAATATCCAAACGTCTAGCAGAATGCCAAACGAGAGGTGAATCGATGTCATCTGCAGTTATGTGTAGGCCTATGGGGAAAACCTGACAGCTACAGCACATAAAGGAAAATACCTCCCTGGATTTTTTAGCTGAGATAACATTGATTTAAGATGGAGGGGATTTTGACAGTGCTTGTCACTTTGGGGCTCAGACTGTGGTTAAACTTGAGATATTAAAGTCAGTCACTACTGCAACTTAATGCTCCTGATAAACAGGGAGGTCACAGAAATATGTGACACTTACATTATTATGAACACATCAAGTAAAAAAACTGAGAACAGTCTGGAATTTAAATGGCAGCATAACAACACCAAAATTCTATTTAGGTCTGCAAACTCTTACACTACGCATGTATAATTATCAAAGTCTTAGTTTATTTAGTCTAATGTCTCAAAAACGCTTAAAAAACAACACTTTGGACACACAGTCAAAAGGTGTGTCTGCACAACTATGAATGTTTATGAAGAAGTGCATTACAAAGTAGGTATAGTTCTGTTGTTGTTAAACAATACATGTAAAAGACCTAATGTGTGCTCTGTATGGTGGCATAAATATCTACTCTAAAATTAAGTATTATGACTATGAAAGCATTGCTACAATGACAGGCAATTTTTTTTTAAACTGTTTAAAACGTATACAACATTGTGCAAAGGAGCTTCATGCCTAATGAGTCAAATAAACAGTTTTAAAATAATACAAAATAATAATAAAGTAATTAAAATATGTGTAATAGTTGGACATACAAAACTGGGGCTGATAGGATTTATTTAAGAATACAAAATGTACCTAACCTGTCCTGAACCTGTCACATTAGGCCCGTGTGCACAAAGGTTGCATTGTGGGTTGTTTGTAGCCCAATTGTTGCTTCAAGTTGTCACGTTACGAACTGTTAAGCAATTTCGAGTTTATCTGCGACAGTTTTAAACAGGGTTAGCACAAAGTAATAATAGACCAAAAACGTGTTTACTGCGTACGAAAAACCGGAAGTAAAGCCTTTTAACGTGACGCAGATAGAATAGTTAAAGGATAAACAACTGGAGATAGGTTAAACTGTGACTGGGAAAGATGTCTAGCTGCAAAAACAAGCTAACTTCGCGAGGACAAGTGTTAGCTTAGCTGTGTTCAGGACTGAAGACTGGACAGACTGAAGAGCCATGAAGAAGAAGAACAATGAAGAAGAAGCTGCCTCTCAGTGAACACACCTGCTGACAGGTGAGCAGCACATCCTCAACACCGCCTCATTCAAGGTTAAATATGGTACAAATATTAAAGGAGTAAACATCCTTAACTCCAACAAGAGCAGGATAAATAAGCTTATCTATGTTCCCCAGCTGAATATTATCTTAATATGACACATTACCCCTAAAGACCATATTTAGCACGATAAGGAAAATACCACATTGGTTCTGATTTGTGTAAAGTCTTTAAACGGCATAACTTTATTTAAACACATTAGAAAACGTTTGAATACTCAAATACTTAATTTAAACAGTGTCTTTATTAAATATCTTCCAGATGGTTTCTTTTTCTTTGCATGTGTGCACATTCTTATAATATTTGTTTTCCTAAAATATAATGAAATGTTGGTAGAAGAAAAAAAGCCAAATGTTTTGACCCATTTTAATATTTCTTCAGATTTTAAAAAGAAAAATGGTACATAAATAACAATAATGATGTAATTATAAGATAGAATAACAATGTGAATTTAAAAACTGTACTATATATAATAATAGATTTGTAGTTGAAATATTTAAAGTAAATAAGTTAAATTATTGAAGAATATGAATAACATTGATTTATTCACTTAAAACTAAATATTGTAAAAAAAAAAAACACAAAGAAGAGGAACTCAACACACAAGACAAAACAAATAGAAAAGAATCAATCATTAATAAAAAAATCAAATCAAATGAATTCTAAATAAGCTATATTTGAAAAGTGACTTAATAGGGCAGATGGTAAATGATATTAAATACTTGTGCTGTTTAATTATCGGGAGATCATTCTTAACATTTGACCAGCTGTGGATAAACACTGCCAATATCAGGTCAGCAGAGGTTGTTTTGTCACTCCAAAGTCAGTTTCATGAAGGAGCGTTTGTTTTACTGTCTTGTGTGTTTCCATAAAGGTCTCTCACATTGTCTTGCAAGCCCCTCATGCATTGCTCTGTATCTTAAAGCCGCTCCCAGCCTCCCTTGAACACCCTCCATCATGTCCCGTCAGCCTGGTTTTATGACTCCTCCACGCACCCCTTTAATGCTGACAGTATCACACACTCCGTCAGCTGGGGGGGGGGGGGGGGGGGGCCCTGGTGCCTCAGGCAAACAGGTTACGTGACATTCACAAAGATCCTGTGTGAGTTAATTTGGAGGATAATGTTCGGAGCACAGGCCACAGGAGGAGAGCGTGCTACCCGGGAAGTGGTAATGGGTGTCCAGGGAGAGAGTGCTACTGCAGGTCACAGGATGGAGAGCGGCTGTGTACATGAGCACAGAGTACTGCAGCAGCGTGTAGTACAGCGCTTACTTTCATCTGTGTGAGGCTGTGAAGATAGTTGACATTCTGCACATCAGTAACCTCTAAAAAGTGCATTTTAATTTCCATAATATACTGTGATTGCATTACGTCTTTTGAGTTGAGAATGACCTTTATTTTCCAGACCTTCAATCAATCAATCAATCAATGTTATTTATATAGCCCAATATCACAAATGTTACATTTGTCTCAGTGGTCTTCTCTTCACAGTTTGTACAGAATATCAGTATGACAATACGACACCCTCTGTCCTTAGACCCTTACATCGTACAAGGAAAAACTTCCAGAGAAAACCCACAGTTTAAAGGGAAAAATGGGAGAAACCTCAGGGAGAGCAACAGAGGAGGGATCCCTCTCCCAGGACGGACAGACGTGCAATACTGCCAAG
>NW_011333362.1:275800-282440 GCF_000735185.1 Notothenia coriiceps | reverse complement strand
AAAACCAAGGTAATGCTCTTTTCTAAAGCTAAAAAGACACAAGAGCCTGTTTTAGATATTGTATCTACGCAAGGAATAAAACTTGAAGTGGTTACCTGTTACAAATACCTTGGTATCTGGCTTGATGATTGTCTCACTTTTAAACTTCATGTAAATAACCTGCTTAAAAAGCTGAGGGTTAGGCTAGGTTTCTTCTACAGGAACAAGTCCTGTTTCTCGCTTGAGGCCAGGAAAAGGCTAGTCACTGTGACCTTTTTACCTGTGCTGGACTATGGTGATCTGATGTAAATGAATGCACCTGCCAATTGCCTGGTCAAGTTAGATGCTGCGTATCACAGTGCACTGAGATTTGTGACAAATTGTAAAGCATTAACACATCACTGTACCCTGTATGCAAGGGCTGCTTTGCTTTCACTAACTGTACGGAGGCTCAGTCACTGGTACATTTTTATATACAAAGCCATGTTAGGGAAACTTCCATCTTATATCTGCTCCCTGATCTCACGGAAAATTGTAAGTGGCTACTGCCTGAGATCATATGCTGCGGTTTTATTAAATGTGCCAACTGCTAGGACTGTCTTAGGGAAGACAGCTTTTAGATGCGCAGCTCCTCTGTCTTGGAATAGTCTGCAAAAGGAATGGAAGCTGAGCAATCTGGTGCCACTAAATGTTTTTAAAGCTCGGTTGGATGCTACTCAATCGGAAGCTATTGGTACCTGTTTCTGTGGATAATTATGTAAATGATGCTTTACTGATGTACTTGTTGTTCTGTCTACTGTATGTTTCTCTGTTTCATGTGGAACTACTTGAGCAGGTCTCCCTTGAAAAAGAGATCAATGATCTCAATGGGATTCATCTGATTAAATAAAGGCTTGAAATCACTAAAAGCTTTATCAAAAAGGAAGGTCTTAAGCGTACTCTTAAAAACGGATACAAACTGGAAGTTGATATCAATCACCCGCAAACATTCCAGTTTACTGTATATTAAAACTGGTGTTGCAAAATTAAAGTACCAATACTCCCCAGTGCAATATTAAAATAGCTGGAAGCAGAACATTTGTTAAAGGCTTCATTTTATATATTTTTTATTATACTTAAATTCTTGTTACAATAATTACCAATACCTCCAATATTGTGAATTATATTGCAATTGCAACATCAGTTCCAATGCAGCCTTAATTAAAACAAATACTTTCCACTTAATAATCAATCACTTTATTTATTGAATAAGTTACATTTTAGGCATGTTAATCCAAAAATAAAGAACTTCCAGCCACAGTTCGAAATAACAAATATCGTACCCTGTTTTCGCCCACCAGATTGTATGTTGTGTTGAAAGTCTATCAGCAGTTACTTGTTAAAAGGGCACACAGAAGTCATTATTGAGGGTCAGTGATACAAATGTTGTATTTGCAAAGTTGTGACACGCATGATGAGTGTCATTAAGCCCTCGCACACCTTTTAGATGCATGATAAAGCGATGTGATGCAGGTGGAGCAGGTGTGTGTCTGGTCCAGATGGTGATGGTGTCTGTCCTGCAGGCAGGTGGACAGCAGACATGAATCCATCCACCTCTCCGGACAATCAGCACAGATAATCTTTTGAATTAAGAGGAAGAAGCCAGGGTGAACACTTTGATGAGATAAGTGGCCTTTGTGGTATTTTAATTAAATATATGAACACACGGCCCTGCCCCCAATGCTCGAGTCTAAACAAAGATAGCATCATCTAATCAAAGCGGGGCCCGAGTGTTCAAGGGCAGAATTATTTTCTATTAGGGTCCCTCTCCTGGGGGATCGACCCAATTTTCTTTATTATGATAGAATCAGCATATTGTAGATTGGTTGTGGCGATAGTGTCACTGCAGGAAGGTGTGCTGCTGCACCTCCAGCATCTTAAAACCTCCACACATCTTCCTCCTCCACAGGTCCAAACTGCAGATATTCCTCACCGGTTCTTCCCGGTGAGGCTCTAATGAGCCCGCTGATCCATTCATCTCTTGACCTTGCTCGATTATAATCAGTGTTCCTTCAAAATATGCTATTGAGCTCCCAGATAAGACTTTGTGTAGTGAAACGTATAGTGGCCTTAAGGTGCAAACAGTCCTAAACATTTCCATTTGGAGGAATGTGCTGCAGCTTTAGAAACCATTCAAATAAACACAAATGTGCAAAAACGCATTCAAATTAAGAAACATCTTCACCAACTCGACAACACATGCGCAGCATTTAGAAAGCATTTAAGATAATCAGATTAAACTTACATTTTAGGTAAATACAAATGTAGAAAATGTACAGGCAATACAGTGCTCTGTTCCCAGCTGTGTTTGTCCCTTTCTAGTGTCCCCTGGTTTCCATTGTGTTTTAAACTTCTTGCAGCGTTTTGGCACATTTGTGTTTTTTTGTTGTTGCATCCTTTCTGAAGCTGCTGATGGAAGTGTTTCAGAGCGTTGGAGCACGTTTACACCTGTCGGTAGGGCTGTGCAATTAATCGTATTTTAATCTCGATTACGATTTTGGCTTGCAATGATTACGAAAAAAATGTAATCGAAATAAAACGATTATTAATTTTATTTAAAAAAAAGAAAAATAGAATTGTTTTAAAAAAAAATTATTTTAAAAATTGTTTTTTCAGTTGAATTATACTTAAAGTTCAGGGTAATCAACTGTTAAAAAACAACATACTGTTCACATTTTTTTTTCAATAAATGGATGTTTTCAAAGTAAACGGATAATCGTTTTTAATAATCGTGATATCAATTATTGACCAAAAATAATCGTGATTAGGATTTTTGCCATAATCGCAGTCCTACCTGTCAGCCACCTAACATGGATCCAACAGGCATGGATACATTTAGAGCCCAAAGCAACCCCCCCATGGCAGCCGCTGCTAAAATAAAAATAATCTGTGGATACTGTTGATTGGACTATGCTGGCTTTTTAATGAGTCTCCTGAAGGGATGCTGCTCTGATGTGTACACATCTGCCTTCATCACAGGGGCCGGATGTGGCTGGATGCTAATACCAACACCGTGTTAGAGCGAGGATGCTAGCTTTGCACAGTTAGAAATAAACGGTGAAGATGTTAGGAGCCATGTTTTCTAATCACTTGCTGAGCAGAGTCTGGTTTTGATGGAGAAAAAGAGAAATGACAGGCTCAAGTTGATTAAAAAGAAACCTGCTGTCAACAGTCTGTGAATCCATGTAGGATTATTACTTGTAATATGCAGGTCAATGATTGCATTGACCTCATTTACATTGTATTGCTCAGTGCAAACCAGCTGCCACAGGAGGAGATGTTTTAGTGTAAATCTGCAGCTGTAAATTAGAGCTGAGAGTGTGAGGATTTGTACAATGATTAAGCAGTTTGATTTCAGCCACTGAACAAAAGTGCTCACATCACTAATTGCTCTCCTTGTACAATCTTAATTGGCTTGATTTCAATCAATGGCTCTCTGAGTCAAATGTTGTACATTTCAGGCGGAAGGGGCCTGATCCAGGAGCATGAGTGTGAATGGCTCATTAAATCAGTTAAATACAAGAAAGAAAAGTACATTTGTAGTCCCTTTTTTCACGCAGTTTGGGTGTAGGTGGCATTTCTTTGACATGCAGGTAAAACAGAGCATTGGTCGCAGATTTGGGTGCAAAAATCCCAGAGATGTTTTTTAAAGATGTTTTTTGTCACATGAGCCTTTATTTTCTATGTTGTTGTACTTTCAGAGCTGATAGTCTGACACAACAATGTTAGCCTTACAAATAATCCCCTTAAAAAGTTCTTACAATGTGATCTCTGTATCAATGATGGCATCCATTGAAGCTTTCTTCAGCCTTTTGGACACAATAGGAACAAAAGTATGAGGTGTCACACAAATGCTGTACATATAAATTCATTTTATTTATTTCTTCTCACTCTTACCCTTGTTATTTTGATTTTTTCAGGCCTTCTGTCAACATTAAGAACTTCCTGGTATGTATTACCCTATTTGACTACAAACTATCCTTCTTCCTTTGTATCGTTGCCGAGTATTTCCCCTGGTGAACATTATTGAACGTGTTTCTCATACCTTCAGGGCACACATCGATTTCCCTTCTTTGCTGTAACACATGAAAATCAACCATAAACTAATAACTTGAGTTTAGTGCCTGTTTTTATTCTTAAACTCTTTTATTTCTTAACTGCATGGCTCTGTAACTGTAATGTGATTTTGACTAAAACAATGGCTCATTGTTTTTCATTAGTAAATCTGAATGAAATGGTAGTTTAGTTCAGACCTATCAAACTGCTCGTTACAGGCTGAAGGAAACACATGAAGCCCCGAGTCATATCCATCCACCATCGCTCAAAATAAATGCTTTTATAGACGTAAAGCGGACAAACCCGATGGAAGCTGGTCCGATAAAGACTTTTCTTTACAAGACAAAGGGCAGCGAACACAATCAGTTTATCCAAAATCTGTGGGCCTTTTTCTTTTGGTTTCAAAATGTCACGAGAGCGGGAGTCAATAACTCCAATTAAATGAGTGCGGGAGAAGTTGTGGTCTCCTTTAATGAAGCAAGAAAACAGTTTATCTGGCTGCATTGACCTTAAGCAATTACTTTAAGCTCATTCCTCAATCAATAGAACACTAGTTCACTTTCTGTGTGTGCGTGTGTGTGTTTTCTGCTTCTTCATGTGACTGGTTATTGTGTTAGGTGTGTTGCTTTTGACCTACATGTGTTGTTGAAGCATCTCATTGAAAATCCGCTTCCTGTTTTGTTGTTCCACCTTAAAGGATAAAAACAGCTCATTTTCATCGTATTTACCCCTGCCCTTTTCCCACTTCCTGTTTAAACTCTTATGTGTTAGTACCTCCGATTTAGCACTAGCAAAATTGTAAACAATGACTTTTATTTGAGATTTTTTACAGCTACACTGGTGATCGGATGGTTTTACAGCATTCAGGATTCAAAGGTTTATTGTCATAACATATACAAAGCTACCGTGTACCTATGTAATGTATGAAAAACTTAGATCGCAGGTTCCTCAACAGTTCACGTTATCACTCTTCATCCGTCCTCTGTTAGTGACTGGCATTAGGACGTATGACAAAAACAAATAACCTAATCACAGTTCATGTAAAAGCTTAAAACATTTTAAAGCAATGTGGAAGCGCCCTAGAGCCATTGAAGCACAAGGTGAATTTGACGCAGTGTTTCAGAAAGCCCTTCCTGACGTTAGTTATTAGATCTTTTTCGTGTAATCACTCTCTCTGTCCACCTGCTGTCCAAACTAAATGCCCACTGGCTGTTTTAAGTGATCCCAGATAACAGTGAGCCCCTGCAAATACGCTGTGTCCTGCTCCAGTGTGCACAAGGGTAAAATAAGAAGTCACGTTGCAGATGTGTATCTGCAGCACGGGCCCTTTCTTCTGGACGACCTTGTGAGATCTAAAGTGCAGATACAGTGGAGTGAGGAGGATGCTCCAAATTAAAGCTTTGCACAGGAAATTGAACTGTCACCCAGATGGAGAGGGGGGAGAGGCCGGCCTGTAATGTGGAGGATTTTTATGCTTGTGCAAATGTCCGACTTAATGGCAGTTATTTCTAATGAAATACTGTGTTTGGAGGGAAGGTTATACATGTTTGCAACTAGGAAGAAGTAAAGCGAGGTTATTTATTGATGGGAGCTGCAGCTGTTTGTATACAATAACATATACAAAGATAAGTTGAATAACACATGATGGAGTTGTGGAGTGAAGGCACTGCAGAGACAAAGGAGAGGTAAAATACGAGGCATTTTTGATAGGAAGAAGTGATATGAGCATGATTTCTGCAGGTTTACTGCATGCAAATATAACTCATCCAACTGGAATGTTCTGCAGTGTTTTAATGCTCTATGTACTTCTTTAGATAAAAGCTTGTGTTCACAGTGTCATGAAAACATGTAGTGTATAGGAACATACAATGATGCATGTCTTCCAGACTGAAAGCTTTTTTTAGAGATATTTCCGCTGGAATCAATACGGCTGTTAGGTGCATTTCTGCGTTTAGTCTACCTGAGGCCTGTACTACGAAGCAGGATTTTCACTTAGCGGGCTAACTTCAGGGAAAACTCGGGCTTTCCGATCCTATGACGCTGGTTCTCTTTTTAGCGGGCTAGATCTCCATGGTAACTTATACTGTGCGGCTAACCTGGGGCCTATACTACGAATCTAGTTCAACATATCCTGGATATGTTTTGAGTTATCCGGTTGACTTAATCCAAAACAAACTCGCTCTCGCTAAACTGTCCTCCCACGCTGGCTATCAACTTGATCGCTCAAGCAAGCCGTGTCCTATCTAGTTAGGTGCGCGTTCGCATAAAATGGGTGGTATCTGGAGCATTCGACCAATCACAAACATGGAGAAGCGTACTGACAGCGCAGCGTCATACTTCCTGAATGAAAAGTCAACTATAATATTAGTCAAATATGAATAAGTTGAACTTTAAACATCTATGACTTAAACACTTTATCCAGGATAAAAGCCACATAGCTGCACCTGCAAGGTGAATACAGCTGGTAAAAGAAAAAGTGTTTGAATGCGTACATTAACAGGTTTATGATATCACTGCCTCCTAAGACAGGAGTGGATCTGACTTTAATTACATTTGAGTTGAGTGT
>NW_011333362.1:171302-275755 GCF_000735185.1 Notothenia coriiceps | reverse complement strand
AGGACTCATAATGCTGAGTCATGACAGGGTTTAATGACTCATAATGCTGAGTCATGACAGGGTTTTAGGACTCATAATGCTGAGTCATATCAGGGTTTAAGGACTCATAATGCTGAGTCATGACAGGGTTTAAGGACTCATAATGCTGAGTCATATCAGGGTTTAAGGACTCATAATGCTGAGTCATGACAGGGTTTAAGGACTCATAATGCTAAGTCATGTCAGGGTTTAAGGACTCAATGCTGAGTTATGTCAAATAGGTTGTTAACCTTAGAAGAAAAAAGGACAACAACAATACAACAATTAGGATCACACATATCCCATACAACTTAAATCAAATTCAATAATAATCACACTTACTAGTGGCCTCTCCTGATTCCTCAATCTCAATGACGTTCATTTATGTATCCCCTCTACACATCAATAAACCCTGCGAAGCTCCACCCAGATTTAAAGTATCACACACATAAACTGAACCCCATTAATTGAACCCTCATACACCCAGCACAAACATGAGTTTACAGCACAGCGAGTGTTAAGTCCCTAAAGGCCCAGCCTTGTTCATGATACAGTATGCTTTTTACATATAAGCAATATGGCCTGTCTGCTTACACAATATGACACACGATAAAAAACCTAATGACCTGACATCAGACAGGAATAATGAGTCTCTGCAGACCTTTGCCCCATGGTGACTTCCTCATTGGAGAGCACACAAAGATTAAAATGATTATAAATTGTATTGATTTAATGCTGCAAAACACATTTTGCTCTATTGTTCCCGATTTAAATATTGTTTTGCCCCGGGGGTACAGCAGATTATGCTAAACTAATTGTCTGAAGTCTGATACCGACACGAAAAAGGATTAGAGAGACAAATGTACCGGATTTTAGCCAGCTTGAACTCAGTTAACAGTTTATTTTCTGAGCTAATAAAATGTGACATCTTCCCATATGAATTGTATCCAAATGCAATATACCTCTTCAAACTGAATTATTAACCAAATATTTAAACTTCAATTCAAGAAAACTCAAAGTGTTGGTAGATTCAGTGACTATTCGCACCTGTATTTAGAATTAGCAATGCTAATACAACTGATTGTTGTTAGCTTCTGAAATTAGTTTAACCCTTTGTCTCCCATTTAATCAGAGAGATATAAGAGTTTGTCAAAAATAATATTGCAGGTAATTGGTTTTAGAAAAGTAATATACCTAATTTCTACTTAGTGACTGCACTTCCTCTCTATCAATTTGAGCAGCTAATTACTCATTCATTAAAAACAAATGAACATGGTAAAGAAAAACATTACGTTAGCTCTTAATGAATCATTAGGACATGTCATTCAAGAAGACAGTATTTTGCACATACACAGGAACAACATGCGTCACTGCATTTTTACTACCGCTTACATCAGGCTCAGTAAATCATTATCATATAGCGGGCTAAAGTCCAACGTATGTCCCCTTGTGACTCAGCAAAAAAGCTATAAAACGTTTGAAATTTCACATGAAGTGAACTATAGACAAAATATCATTTAAGAACCAATCCTTCATTTCCTTGTCAGCTTTTTTTATTTCATTTTGAACAGCTGTCAGCCTGGAGACGAGTTTATTAAATGGTCTGAAATAAGATAAGCACTTCTCAAAGCTCTCTATTTGATCCGTTACAGACAGACAGGCAGGCAGACAGAGAGGAATGGAAGGAGACACACAGCTAGCCTCAGGAGTCCAGAGCGAGCTACACAACAACAAAAGGAAGCTACATAACATGTGTCCTACTGTAGAAAACAGAAACAACCTACCTTCTTAGCTGTTAGCTCCTCACCCATCAGAAGATCTCAGGGCCTGAAGACGAGCAGTTAAACACACACATCTCCTTCTCTTCCTCTCACACACTCCCTGCCTCTATCCTCTTTCACCTGGAGTCATAAAGTATGCAAACGACCTGCGTGTCGTGGTGACTGTAGCCACAGTGACGCGGCAGCAGGTAGCACACCGGTGGAGGAGATGCTCCCTGAAGCTTCACCCTGCAGGACACACTTCCAGTCTGACTCTTGGAGCGTCGGCCTACATCACTTTACATGTTTCTGTATTCACGCTTCGTGCACAATTGTCCTGTGGGTTCTGTCGCCCTGAATGTAGTCACCTGTTGTCTCAGCGTAAATTATTCATGAGCTAATTAGACTTAAAGCAAGTTATTTTTCTTAGTTAGTGAAGTGTCAGTTAAAGAGGTCAGAGCCAAAATGGGAAGTCAATTTATTCACTGAAAGGAACACTTGCAAAATTCTTCCACAATTCTAATAAAAATAAAAATATGTTTGATAGCCAACTAATCTTAAAAGTGCTTGTTGTGCCTTGATGCTTATATCATATTAAAGACATTTAAAGACATCACTCTAGTATTTGAGAAACTGAGATTTTTAACAATATTCTGACATTTTATTTATCAAGCTGTTAAAAGGAGCCTTCATTTAATGCCAATGTTCAGATTCAGATTCAACTTTATTGTCATTAAATAGTGCTAGTGACAATGTTCAGGTTCATGTTAGCATTTTATTCTATTGCTGTGACATGTCTCCATGCTTTAATGTTCAAAAAGGTCTTTATTTTTCTCATACTGCCTGTGCTGCAGCATCTCTTTTCACCCTCTGTCTGAAACCAGAGCCCAGTCTGCTCCGATTGGTTAGCTGGCCGGCTCGGTTGGGATTGGTGAACTGCTGAGAGATGTCCCGCCCCTTAGCCTATCACGTGAAAAGTGTTGGAGCGCTAGCCAATACAAGCGCAAGTGTTACATATTCATGTCACTTTAACTCTTAGTACAATGGAGGTTTTTCAGGGGGAGGGAGAGAAACTCCCTCTGGAGGGAACTTTGGCCCCTGCAGACCATTTACACAAAAACCCTATAGAAAGCTACAGGGAGGAGAACACCACATACAGAAGAATAGTCTTTAAAGACATCTTTGACTTTGAGGAACTGGAATAGAGGTTTTTCAATATGTTTGATGTTTTATACAAAAAGCTGTCAATGAATTTACAAAATTGTCCGTAGATGAATGGATAATAGCAACATGTTTGGAATCAGCAACACTCTAAAACTGTTGTGGATGATGTTGATGATGAACTGAATGTGTTACATGTGGGGCAGCTAATGCAGGGGCTGTATTGTTTTATAGCGATAATAAAATTAGGTAACAAGGGGGCTAAGAGTTTATTATTCTAGGTAATAAAGAATAATACCAAAGCGGCACAGGGAGGACATTATTATGTAGATGAGATCGATGTTTGAACAGGGAATACACAGGAAGCCTCACACTGGATTATACTGGATTTCTGGGTTCTGGAAATATGTCACATATTTATCTCTCAGACCAAAGGGAAAGGAGGGCTAACAATTGCTATTCAATATAGAAGCTTCCTGTAATTAATGTTAAGTAAGCATTGAATAAACATATTGTGTTAACGCTTAGTAGGCTAATGATATTTTATTGAATCTCAAAACAGAATTATTTTATGTTTAGAGGGTATTTCTATTCATTGTCATCTAGCCTAGTCATCAGTGTTTCGATGAAAAAAACAAAAAGAGAAAACGTTTAGTTTGTTTTACATAATTTCATTTCCAAGCCTTTATCATTTCAACTGTTCATTTCAATGGAAATTAAAAACAATTTGGACAGTTACTGAATTATTAGAGATTAGAGATTGTAACACTAGCCAGATGATTAAATAATTAACATAACAATAAAGTTTAGTATGCCAATGAAGAACTGGGAGTATTTGTCTCCACTCTCCATGTTCTTACAAACTTGCCAAAACCTTTCTGACTGAGGCTTGTTCGTGAAATGCAGGTCCACACTCAATTATTCACAAACACACACTCTTACACACTGGTGGAGCTCAGTTGAAGCCTCCACTGCCCAGAAGTAATTGCTCGGATTAATGAAGTGCTGCATAGAAGGTGCCAGCGAGCCAGATCACCTGCTGCGTTCCCCTGGTCACTCAACCTGTGTCAGTCTAAGGCACATTTGCAACAGAAATACCTGTTGATTTGTTTCTGTGCATAAGGAACAAATGGGATGGGAACGGAACCTGAACCATGAAGAAACCAACAGAGGGACACAAACTGAAGAGCTGTACTGTAAAGTAACGTAAAACAAAGCAAAGTTAATGAAAGTAATATAACATAAAGTAGCGTAAATTAGATAAAGTTACGCAGCGTAATTTAAAGAACATAAAGTTAGGTAAAATACAGTGAAGTAGAGTAACGTTATGTAATTTACGGAATATTTAAGTAGGATAAAGTAAAGTAACCCAAATATAAGTAAAGATGAGAAAAGTAACACAAAGTCATATAAAGTAACGTAGAGAACGAGAGGCACCGCCACGTGATGTAACCGAAAGATAAGTAAAGATGAGTAAAGTAACGTAGAGAACGAGAGGCACCGCCACGTGATGTAACTGAAAGATAAGTAAAGATGAGTAAAGTAAAGTAACGTAGAGAACGAGAGGCACCACCGTGTGATGTAACCGAAAGATAAGTAAATATGGGTAATGTAAAGTAACGTAGAGAAACGCGAATGAATGAAACGTTGTGCAGACTGCATGCAGAGCATTTAGATCAAACTCTTAAAAAGTGAGATGAGTGATATAAAGCACGGGAAAGTTGTCCAATCTTTTCCATTTGCACTTTCTTTGTTTTGATCACAACGCTACAAGAGCTGCAACACTAACACCCTTATCCCCACTCAGATCATCACTAATGTTTGCTGAGATCTGAAGAAATAGAAATATTCCTAACCACACACACGCTAGCTAAGAGCGCTTGTTTGCAGTCCTTGCTGATTTTATTGCCTGCATAGGAAACTTCGCTGATTGATTATTTATGTGTCTCGGAGTTCACACTGACACTATTACTGGTTAAGACCCCTGTGTGGTTGCATTTTTCGAAAAAGCAAATATGATCACAGATGAATTCCACAGCATAGGGTAGATAATATCCCAGGCTGCAAGATATATATTGTTTACAGGAGAGAGGGAGCAGTAAACACACTGTCCTTGTTACTCATGCTGATCAACACAGAGGACAGCTGATGGACACTGTGCAGGGATAACGTCTGACAGCCTATAGGGTAACAGCTGCCATTTCTCTGCTGTGTTATAACTTCCAGTGAGCGGGCAGAGAAATGTCCTGGGGAGACGAGGAGCAGAAAAGTTGAGGCAAACAAATAACAGGCTTCCTCGACAGATGCCGTTTCCTCCTGACTGCCGGCCATGGGTACAATGTGTTTGTTGTGACTCCAGCCAGCTACCCACACACACACACACACACACACACTGAGCAGAAAACACTTTCTGTTTCTAAACTTGTGTTGGCTACATCAGCTGCAGCGAGAACATAGCGTGAGGAAAACAACTCCTCAGTTAACGAGAATAACTTTCCAAAAGCTAAATTGTATGGGATTGCAAAGACAAAGATAAGCAAAGATATAAGACTAATATTCACGATTTAAGGTTGAACAAGAAGGAAAAAAGGGACTGGAACACTGCCAGAGAAACACAGTTTAATCAAGTAGGGTCGTTAAAGAGAATCAACAACCGTAACAAGAGTAAATCATATCAAGATACACAATTATGTTGTGTACATTTATAGCATTTTCAAATGGTATAGTTACCAAGCCAACTGTCTTGCACTGTACTGTAAAATCCTTTGGATACCCTTGATTGCTAATGTTTGGCTAGGTAATTCCAGTAAATAGATACAGCTTTCTGACAACTGGAAATGTTCACCTGGTGACGCACATTATCACGCGAGTTGCAGTCTCTCTAAGACCCAGCAGGGGGCGACTCCACCAGTTTCAAAATAAAGCCAGATTGTATAGAAGTCTATGAGAAATGACTCTACTTCTTACTTGATTTATTAATTATTACAGATATTTTTTTTCTGAAAGTTCATGATCTCAAATTATATTTCAAGTCTCCATGAAGAAAGCATGATGTTCATTCACTAAATAATGGTCCCATTTGATGAACAAAAAAACGATTAAGCAGCTTATGCTTTAGGAGCAATTGACAGGTTGCTACCACTGTGTTGTCCAGGTCTTACACCTTTAACCAGTGTGTTTTCACTTCCTTAAGGTCATTTGTAACATAATTGTCACCTTCAAATGTCTTGATCAGAGCTTGATTGTGCCTGAATCCAGAAGTCACAGTGACTACATCCTCTGTTAGAACACAGTATCAGAGGAAGCACATGGAGCAGAGTGTGCAGTGAAACTGGCCAAATCTAAACTAGAAAAGGTCAAAATTAGGATTATTCTCCTCAGTGCTCATGTGGAAAGCCTAATGGTGATAAAAATCACAGCCAGGTGTGTCGCCTGCTGCCACACTAGCACCCCCCGACCCCCAGGTGTTTGCCAGCAGATTGAGGGGGGCTCGCTGGTGCTCCATCACTGACTCTACATAGCTACACATTTACTGGAAGTGTGGCTAAAATTCTGACCAAATCTGAGAGTTATCAGCTGAACCGTATTGAAATTTGTGTCACAGACCACCTTGGTTCATACCTTGATTTAAACCCGATTTGCTGCTGTATAATTGGGCGTGCACTTCACTTTTATCAAACACATTCCAGCTTGTTTTCATCCCTCTAAGAGTAATCAAAATGCTCAGTAACCCTCCAGTTTGATCCCTTTGCTGAAACATGTTTTCATGTTTTTCAAGGACTTACAAATCGTAAGGGATGTGACCTAAGTGTTGAAGAACACTAGGAACACAGGAGTGCAATCATCGAGGATACAACACAACTTCTAACTCAAAGAAATATTTCCCAGATGTATCATCATTTTGTCTTACACTTGCAACAAAGATAAAAGCAGCACTAATGAAGATTTCTGCTTCTTTATCTGCGTCCCTCGTGGAAATACAAACGCTGCTTCACTGTGGGATTGAACGCCCGTGTTATCTGTACTTCACTTTCAGTCTCAACAGCTAAACAAACAGGTAACTTGGCAAGAAGAGCCACAATCAATAACATTTTAATTTAAGCCGTGCAGACCATCAGGTTTCATAAAGTTAGCGAGAACATTTGACAACACATCACACTCTTCATTTCAAATTAAACCCGTGTGTGTTTGCTTATCTCTGGACCAATGCATCTGTCTGTCAGCCTGCAGAATGCTAATGCTGCACAAAGAGAACATGCAGTATATTGATGTTATATGTGCTGATACTGTCACTCTATCCTTTTCTTCTCACACAACGATAAAATGATGACGGGGCATCAAAAGAGCAAACTTTTAAAGAGCAGATTTGTTTCAAGAAACTATCACTGAATATAAAAACGGAGATGCTCGTGTCTCTACATCGAACATTTTAATTGCCAGCATGATTTTGGCTTCCTACAATAAATACATATTGAAAAAATGTGTGCACTACTCATGGAAAACTTTTGCAGGTGAACTCAGCAGTGGGAAAACACATGTATTTGTCTTTCCATTTAGAAGCAAAGCTAGCCCTTATATGTGGGCCTCACACGGACACTTGCAACATCTAGCCTGATGGATGGCTCTAAAAAATATTAAACTGTGAATGCGTTTAAGACTCAATCGGACTCAATCGGCTGGAGAGCAGTTGCCGTTTCTTTTTTCACGGCTACAAAGCATGTGTAAAGTAGGGGTATCCGGTGGCCTGAGCCCAAAATGTGCCCAGGGGTATTGAGGACAGTTTCTTAATACATTTACCTTGCTTTCAGAAATTGGGTAGTGCGGCAAAAAGTGTAGCACTTTCAAGAAAAGCTTTTAAGAGATAAAGGAAATGTTTAGCTATAAGCGTCAAAAGCTAAAGGTAGGCAAAAGTCAGACTGATGGGGTTTGTCAGCTGATCTGAAGTCATATACAGACACACAAAGATGGATTTTGACTTTAAAAGATATCTAATAACATAAAATAACATTTTTAAAAAGCTTTTTGCTGCACTAGCTGCAGGCACAACAAAGATGTACAACACCCAATCCAAGATTAAATGCAAGAAAACTTTTCCTGTCAGACTATACATCAACGGAAGATACTTCTGATGAAAAAAACAGCAAAAATGTAATCTGGAAAAAAAAACGTCATCTGACAGATTATTTGACATTTTCTCGCCGAGTGCAGAGTATTTGATAGATCGCTCTAAAAGAGAACGTAATAAGTGGAAAAAAGAAAAAACACACGCTGCAGATCGTTTTAATTGTAAAATATATTGCGTGTACTTGTAACACAACACATCGCAACTGGAACAATCTGACTGGATTGTACTGTATGAGCAACGACATTGAGGATCTTAAATTGGCAAAGGTGAACTGAGTACTGCTGCAGATACCTTCAACAACTTAAATCAACAACTCTTTCCCTGTCATCTGTTCAATATTTGACTCTAGAGTGTGGCCAGTTCTAGTTTTTTTTAGTTAAGGACCAGATCATTTTCGGCTCGTTGCAGAAGACAATCATTTTGCAACGTGTATCCTCTAAAATCCTTTAGCGCCACAGAAAATAACAGAAAATGTATATTGGATTTAATTAAACCACTAAACAAAAAGCCATGCCTTCTTTGCCTGGCTTAAAATAGCACAATATGGTGATTATTATAACCATTATTAATAATTGAAGTAATGAATGATATGCTAGTATTAGAACTAAATCAACTGTTGTTGTCAAATCCTGTACTGGTTGGTCCAGGTCTGCCGTGAATTCAGTCACAATAATACATTTTTATTCCATTATACAACCACAAATTATGAATTATTTGTAAATTGATATGAAGGTTTTGTGGTTTGGATAATTTTTAATTGAGTTTGCCATCTGGTTTATATTACCCATTGCTTTGTTAAAGTCAAATAAAAAGTTTCAAATGAAATCTGAGGCAGATGGGCTCTGGGTAAAAGAGGTGCTGCAGAACAGGCAGTATGAGAAAAATAAAACCCTTTTTGAACATTAAAGCATGGAGACATGTCACAATAGAGGCACAACAAACTGATATGAACCTGGAAAGGATCAAAAAGAGGCTACAACAAAGATTCCCCATCTCACAGAGTGTTTTCTTGCAGGGCTCTCGTGTTGGACTGCATTATTTGGAGCTGAATTCTCCAGTTCTGTCCGTCAGTGACATTGAGAACAATGTGAGAATCCTTGCAAAAATAGAAACTGATTGCATATTGATTAGTGCCACCCTGAAACACTTAGAGGATCCTTCTGCTCCCTGAACTTGTAGAGATAACAGAACCTTTTGAAGTTTTTTGAAAAGGATCATATACATTTATAGTGGAGAAGAGGTCACACATGAAAGCATGAATGGTGGTTGGACGGTGTCAAGGTTTGCAGCGCACAAAGGCATGTTGTTCTGGGGAGGTCATTATTTTCTCTGAAAGGCCACACAACCAAAGACGGTGACGTCTATAACTGCAGCCTCACAGAGATCAACGACTATTTTGGTCAAATAAACCTCGCTGGATAATAAAAAGCAGCATTTGACATATTGTCAGCTGTTACTGTAAAGAAGACATATTGCTTACTAAGAGACAAACACCAGAAGCTCTGTAATATTGCAAATATCACGGTGCACTCTGAGGAATAGAGCAGGTAATGAAATATCACTCCTATATTGATAAGGGACACTTTCTTTTATACATTTTTGTGCTATTGTTCGATATCTAATTATGAGGACAAAGGTGATAAAAATAGGGTGGGAGATGATATTGAGTCTGAATGCATACTAAGGGTAAAAATATATTAAGGTAAATGTGAATTTGAGGTCATTTTTCATACTGTAAAATCTTCAGAGTGAAGAAAGATTTTAATTTGTGCTCACTTTTTCAAGTCATAGAAAAATGCTAACAGCAGGCCGTGTTCACAGTGAGCTCTGCAGCAAACAGACATGTATTAATGTCAATTATTAATACCACCGTTAAATCTGCTGCTGACAGAAGAGGTGCTCTTTATTTAGCAATTCCTTTTACCTGTCACGCTTTATTCTAATGCAATCAAAGATGGGGAATAGGTTAAAAAGATGTGTACAGTCTTACATAATACAGTTGAGATCTAGAGCTTAAAAAAATAAGTAATTGATATTATTATTATAAAACTCTGATTTCAGCGTCTAAATCTGAATAATGTATTTACTCCTCTTTGGCAGTGAGGTGAATATTATTGCTATGGACCAAACAAGACATTCAATGACGTCAATTTTGGAAAACGACTGATATTGTTTGATAACATGTTTTTTCTCTCGGAACATCTGATGGATTGATCTCCCCGAGGTTTCTTCCATTTCCCCCATCAACTGGGGTTTCTTTGGAAGTTTGACCTTGTTCAATGTGAGGGTCCAAGGACAGAGGGTGTCGTAATTGTATTGATAAATGTAAAATGTGTGGTATTGGGCTATGTAAATAAACTTAGGTTTCTGATTGAGGGATTAAAGAAGGCCTGTTCCAGGAGTGAGGTCATGTCATAATCTTTAGAATATTTCAATGTATTGAGCATTAATGCTGTTGTTGAACTGACGCCAGGCTGTGTTAGAGATGCATGTGAATCAGAGCACAACATTCAGTTGTATCCCTGCAGCTCAAAAGGCTCTTCACTTCAGCCTTCATCAAGGTTGCACGATCAAAACTATCAAAAAAGGTAGAACTCAGTCATTTTTTCTTCAACATTAATTTCCTTTCTTGCCCCTGTGTGAACTACACTGTGTTGTGGACAAAAGACACAACAAAAGATGTTACATTTCAGTGAATCGCTCAACCATTTGATTTTCCATTTGAATGTTGCAAGAATAGTGTCCTTATTTTTCTGGGGTTTATGAGTTTCTTTCTCCTTTGTAAATCTTGAGGATATAATAACCTTCTCTGTTGGAAAAACTCACCCTACATGACACCGTATCAAGGAAATGCTTTCAGGATCAAATACACCAAGAGAAGCCATTTGAGCTACATCTTGTTTAAATGACCACTTAAACGTGCAGCGCTACATGTGGTTGCTGAAGAAGTATGGTCGAATTGCAGCATTTTCTTTCCTTGCAGTGCTGCTAAAAGGCTAATCATAATACAGGATTCCTGTGAATTAAATCCAAAAACTGCTGTCTCAATCTGATGGGAAACTAGTTTTGTTGACTCAACATGCAGTGCAAGAGAGCTGAAATTCTAACTAACTGCAAAATGCAACCATGCTGGATGTTTTCTGACTGTCTCTAATCTCTATGCACAACTTGTCCAGGTAACACAGACACAGAAGTAATGAATGGATCTCCGTGTGGTGGTACAGCCTGCAGCAGGGAATACAGGAAATGGACTTGTATCTGTTCATGCTGTATTTGAGAAAAAAAGCTTGCTCTGATTCACCTCGTTGCACGAGTCGATAAAAAAGGAGGATAAACCGGCTGCAGGACGTTCACACAAGCTGCACTGTCTCTTAATAAAGAGCAACACTGGAGCTGTGTTCAGAGAAGCATCTGCATGCAAGTACTTCGCCTCGCTTCACAGTACAGTATTCTCCTCACAGTGGACTTCCAAAGTAAAGATAAGTCATTCCCTGTCCTGTAAATATATTGTGCATCTGCAATGCACCACACTGTGTCCTGCACCCGAAGAAGAGAGTGAGCATTACACCAACTAGAAGAGGGTTTTTTGCTTATCTCTTATAAACATCAAATGAATATATCACCCTTGAAATGACCATTTGCATATGAATTTCTCACCCAGTGTTGCATTTGTGAAGAAAATGTTTTTCTAGCAAGGCTTAAAGATGAATAAAGGATACACATTTTAGAAAGATCTTCATACATTGAGATAGAAGTGGGCTGTGTTTCGTGTCATGTTGCAAGTGCATTAAGTCAATAGTGGTATGTTTGGTAAGTAGTACATTGGATTATTCTGCTGTTTAAAAGTTTATTAAAAGTATGTTTTCATCCAGTTTTGCTGTTGTTAAATGCAGTTTACATTGTCTTCGATTCCTCAAGATTATTCTCTGTTTCCGGATTATTTAAACAGCCTGAAGACATGAACAAAATAAGATTTCTTTTTTAATTATTTAGGGGTGAGGAATTGATATACAACTGACAAATATTTTGGGGGGGGGGGGAGTACTAAGAGTTAGAGAAAGAGTTTCAGAAGATCAGTTTTTAACAGCTTCTCTCCGTTCATGCAGGTGACTGTACTCTGTGGGTAAACCACTAAAGCAAAAGGTCACCACAATCCATTGTTATCCTCCATTAGAGACCTGCACTAGGCTTCTTTCTTGGCATATTTCTTATCCAGTTTTTCAAAGTGTATGTCTCTGGGTGACAGAGGATGTTTAAAAGCTTTGACCTTGGATTCATCCCTCCGAGTGCAGACGGCTCGGCCTGATCCAAATTGCTCTCTGTTCAAAGTCTGATTGGCATTTCAAAAGAAAAAGAAAACAGTCCAAGGATTGGCCGGGGTTATTCCCTGCATGTTGACACCCTCCTCGGGCTGTTATCCCAGCAGGAAGCTGACTGGGGCTCAGTGTAGGAGCTCACAAACATCACGGTACTAGACATGACCGAGACAAAGAGCTGTCTGCAAACACACCGACTGCACAGCTTCATACACAAAAAACACACAGCAGCCAGAATGCCATATGTCCATCAATGCTGTGGGCTGAAGATCTCAATGAGAGGAATCCTGACTGACTAACAGTAAGGCCTTGGAAACAAAGGAGTCTCCAAAGAGGAGTAACGATGCTGCCCCATTACCCTCAGGAAGTGGAGACGGAAGTTTGCCCCTCTGGTGGAAAAACTACTTAGCAATATGGACAAAACAAACATACATTCCTCATTACACTATGAATAAGAATATGCAGTGATGTAACTTTGATACTTGTCTTCTAAACCACATATTATTATATATATTCAGAATTAGGACACATGTTTAATGTTGCATTCTTCTGATTAAGACATGTGAGCTGTGCTGATATCTTCCAGGTTTTAACAGCATTCTACCTACGTTTTGATAAGATATCATACTTTGTCAGATCAAGTCTGTCATTTGTCTTGCATCACATCAGCTCCATTTGCAACAAGGACAAATATTAAGATACGATGGGAAACAAACTTCGAACCTAACATTACAATAATTGAAGAAGATGTGTTCTTGTGTATCGAACATGAAGAGACTTTAAACTTTATCAATAAGTTGGATATCAACATGTTTTTTAAAAGTTAGTCGAAGGGTTGGAAAAGGAAATCTGTGTTTGCATGATGCAACATTTACAATAAGTGTCATATTATTTTGTATTAGTAATGTCAACATTAACATGGTTACTGTGCATGCTACACAATAAACATTACGTATTTTTAACAAATACTGAAATCCTAAAGAGGTAGTAGAGAGAAGAAGATCTACAGAGCAATGCTTTACAACGCGTCACATTTAATTGACACGCTGATGTGCGCTGCTTTATTTGACTGATCTACAGAAGGTGACTTTGCTGCTGCCTCTACATCTGTTCAGAGTATTTTGGAAGGCCCTCCACATCTGTCCTCCTGAAACTAAAAAGCCTTCACATTTGTCCTCCTGTGTGCTATGATTGCCTCCAACAAGGGCAGAGCAGAGAGAAGCGTTTACCTGGAGTTTAACTTTCAACAATTGTGTTCAGAGCAAAATGAACCCTTCATCCACATCTCTCCACAGTAAAGCCGCCGGCCTGACAAAAATATTTAGCCCTGCCACTCTCTGGATATTGGATATGTCACCCTCCATTGCCTGTACCATGGACCAATGTCAAACCCATTCTGCCTGCAGAGATTTCACTGCCATGAACAGCAGAATAGCATTTCAGAGGATGAGGCTGTTCAGAGGAGGAAAAGTTAAACACATGTTGGCTCCAATATGCAATCTCTGAAACTGGAACAAATCAGAGTGGCATGTTGACATGCTTTAATCAAATAAATGAATTGTGTTTAACCAATATGAATCTACCATATGTTGTCATTATTTTTTTCTTCTATATTCAACGTGTATACTAAGCTTTTTTAAATAAATCTTTATATGTGAAACTGGAGAATCTTGGAAGACTTCCGACAGCTGCTGTTGGATTAAGAGTCATGACGTCTTTCTGAAGAGGAAAGTTTGAAGCCAATGCATAATATGATATATTTAAAAAAAAAAAAGGCTTATTATTGCAACTACTCAAAATAGTTTAATGCTAAAGATAGTAGCGTAGTTTTGTTCTTTACTAAGACTGGGCACAAATTATTCCTTTAAACACTATCAGACATGCAAGGAAAAAAAGACAGTGTGCAGCATTTGAAAGTTAATTTAAATTTGAATGACAGCATTATGGAGCTATAACGAGGCGCCTTTTTTGCCATTTTCTTTTTCATCCTCTCAGCATTACAGAGCAGGAAACAAGGCTCCGGAGACCAAAAGGCTGAAAAGTAGAAGAGGGAATAAAACCGCCGGGACACTGACCAACTATTTGGCCAAACAACCATCGCCTGGTTGCTGCAGCATGATCTTGACCAGGGGAGGAACTGTACAGGAAATGTAAGAGCCAACATGGAGTGTGACAGGCTGACCATCGAGGTAATCTATTACTGCCTCTCTCTGTGAGTCTCCGTCCACACCCTCCGGGTTTAGGGGGGTGAGAAGGATGTGAGTGATGACGGTGAAGATGAATGACTGTTAGCAGAGCTGAGCCGCAGGGAGCGCAAGGAGAATTAATACACCACCTTCAAATATCCAGGTCCAGAAGCCAAGATCAACCCATCTGCTGCACCCAGGGTGATTCAGGTGCAGCGGTGTAAGGCCACGTTTACACGGAGACGAAACGGATTGTATCCGCTACAGTTCTCTATCGCAGTGTTTTTTAAAGTGGGGGGCCCCGACCCACCGGACCCATCAGAATCGAGCTGCTGCTACTGAGAGTGAAACTGAGTATCTGCTCAGCTTTTGGAGCAAGTGAGAGCTAGTGAATATTTCGCTCTGCAGCTGGATGAGAGCACGGATGTAGCAAATGTCGCAGAATTGCTTGCATAAATCAGATTTATTTCAGAAGATAACTTTGTTGACAAATGGACTTGACTGGTCTCGTTGTGTGGGTGTGTGTTCAGATGGGGCTATGACCGGCAAAAAAAGCGGGAACCCCTGCTCTATCGTATGGACGGTTCGTCCACACGAGGCCGTAACGGAACCGTGGAAACGAAGCCCTCAAACGATAACGGGTCCCAAGGTGGGTACATCTGCGGATGAAACGCTCTGGGGTGCCAAACCGCTCCGTGTGTACGTCCTATACGATAATTTCCTGATAACGATGACGCCATAGCCCCGCCTCTCCCCACCTCTGCTATTCACTGCTGTAGCATGGTCAGTAGCTACTGCTACTGACCATGCTACAGATGTTAGTGCAAAATCTACAGCTCCTCTACCACAACCATCAGCAACAAGTGGACATGGAGAATTACATGAACTACATGTTGCTAAATCCACCACGGAGAATAAACAGAAGGGCAACCAGGCAACCATGCTCGGGAGGTCTTATTCGCTGCTTTTGGTGTATTTTGTGGTGGAAGTAGAGGGCCACTTGCAGGCCCGGCATATCTACAACAGCGTTTCCAGCGGGTCGAGCGGTCTTGTGTGGACGGACACGTTTCTTGAGCCAATTCCGTGTGGACGGAAGACTTTTTTGATATCGACTAAGGTTCGTTTTCGCCTCCGTGTAAACGTGGCCTAAGAGAGGACGGTGTGCAAAATGACTGTAATCTCATAGTGTTGATTCCTTGCTAAAGTGGCCCTATTCTGCATTTTCGGGTTTTCCCTTTCCTTAAGGGGCGGGACATCGCTTAGCTGTTGACCTTAGCTGATCGGATATACAGCTGTTATTTTTTTTTAAACTCACTTTTGAAGTGAAGTATTGCTATTTCAAATTTAAAAATTAAAGATCCAATTACTCAGATTTTCCTGATCTTATATACAAGTACAGGTAATTTATCAAGCATTCATCGCTGTGCAATTCATTACTTACACCTTAACAACATCAATAAAAAGAAAATGGGACAAATAATTGAGTTATGACGAGGTAACAAACATTACACATCCATATGCTGCAATCAAATCTGTATGATTGGTTTGAATGATATTACATTAATAATAACATGTGATACTGCCTTGAGGCTACATATAACGAGTTAAATATGCATTTCGGCTTTGTCAAAGTTAATTGCTCATGAAGAAGAGGCCGTTAGCATGCACATCAATGCAGAGAGAAGTCAAACGTGGCTGTGATCTACAACCACCCACAATGCATTGTTTCCCTGGAGCTCGTGTAGTTGTATCTGATGAGCTACAGCAAACATCATTGAGGGAATATGCTCATACGGCAGTGATTAAATGCACCTTTAAATGTTCTTCATCGCAGGCTTGCAGCTGAACGGGATTATATAATGAAAAAGGGATCAACAGTTTAACATTAACACGTTTAACACAGAGAATACTGCATCGGCCAATCAGCTAGCTGCTCTCTCCCTGTCCTGGCCCCATAATGGTGGAACAAGCTCCCCATTGATATTAGGACAGCAGAAAGTCTACACATCTTTCATTGCAGACAAAAAAACCCAGCTGCTACTGCACGTTGGCCAGCGCTTCGAAGATTTGGCTCCAAGTGAGGCTAATGCAGTAGCACTTAATCTGGTTATACCGGATCAAACTATTATAAAACAAATATTATCATCCAACGGTGGCCGATCGATTGCCCAACTCAGTAAGATATTTGCAACAAACTTCAGAGAAGGCAACAGAAAATAAATAATGTTCACAACAAAAATATACATATTTCCACACTTCTAAATAGATACATGAAATAGGGCAATATGAAGTTTAAAGAAATGTAAAAGCCCAAGGTGTAAAAATAACAAAATAAAAACTGGCAAATTAAAGCATGGGTCTTCTGATCGCCTTTACAGAGACACCGCCAAATCTATTTGGAACAAAAACCATCCCGTAACATTGGCCAATTGATCACCTGACTTCATATAAGCGATGCAATAAACCTCATTAAAGCTAACATAAAATAAGATGTTTAAAACATAACAGATTTACATTTAAAAATCTTTAAATAGGTACGAAATAGATCACCGGACTTAATTAAAGTCTGGGAACAACCTTCAACAATGACATTTTAGCGCCTCTAAATAGATATAGCATTTTGAAATGTGGCGTCAATGTAGCATGGAGTTAAAGGAAATATTTTTTGGTTTCGCAACATTTTGTTTTGCTTTTTTACTGAATAATGTGCTTAAACTTCCCTAAGAGAAATCCATTCAGAGCACCTGCAGATCCGCTGTTATAACCGTATCTCCATTAGCTCCTCGAGTACAAACAAGTCAATTTGCGAGGGAGAGCTGTCAGGATGCTCCTCAAACAATGATCTATACATAGCTGCACTATGGGAGAGCACACACACACACACACACACACACACACACACACACACACACACACACACACACACACACACACACACACACACACACACACACACACACACACACACACACACACACTCACTCCCCCCCTTTGTTTTAACAAGCTTCATTCAGCCTGTGCATAATATCTCTGAATATTTCAGTGGAGTAAGCAGGCTGTGTGTGCCTTGACTGACAATAGAGAGAAGAGAGAGTTGCACAAAGAGGAGAACGAGTTGAAGTGCAGAGTTGCCCACCACGGTGGTTCCTGTCACTCACAGATACACTTTTATTTATTTATTTATTTATGTCTCTCACTTCCCATTCACAAGGTCTGCAGCACTTCATATCACTCACTGTGAGGGAATGTACCCATTGTTCCCCCCTGGAGATTTGACTCCATGAAATGTCAATTTTGAAATAAACTGTGAAAAAAAAAGTGATTCAGAAACCAATGCAAGCACCAGGGAGGTAGACAGAGGAGGGACAGGGATGTAAAGAGAGGATCCAACATGTCCTCCGGTGTTGGAAGAGTTAAAGTGTCGGAGAATGTTGAAGCAAATGGTCTTTATCCCCCAAAGCAAAAGGAAGGAAAGTGTTTCATTCCTGCACATTTCCTGCTACGGGCTAGTGGACAAAGCAGCGACCAACACATCGTAAAAAAGTGCCACAGGAAGCTTGGCCGAGGAAGGTTAATGAACCCACCTTTTCCATCATCCCAGTGGGCGTTTTTATGGGAGGAAAATTAATTACATGTGACAAATGCATTGGCGCTTGGACTGCCATTTCTGCCAGGCAGCCTGTGAACAAAAACATTTTTGCAGTGCGATTATATTAGCCGTGGACTAATCAGTGCAGAACACTGTCAACACACACAAAAGACACACTGACAAAACATGACAGCACATAGAACATGTAAAGTGCACAAGCGCCGACACTGAAGGCATGCTGTTTTCAGAATAAAACATTCTACACACTGCCATTATGTCTATACTCTCTGGGGGGGGTGACAGACATTCCTTCCTAGCATTATAGTTACAGGACATTTCTTTCTATTTTACGCAGTGCAGCAAGATGCCATGAAATGCTAATGAAATAATTTGCCATCTCCTCTCCCCATGATTAAAATGACATGTTTTAGTACCCCCCTTTAGCAGCATATTGACCCCATTCATCACGCCACTAACCGCGTATCCTTTCCCAGGATTGGTCAGTTTGATGAACTGTTCCTCGGCCTGAACCAGAATTATTAAGCTAATAAAGAATATGGAGTTTTAATAATTGAGATCATGCTGGCTTATGATTGCATTCCTTGTTACGGGGGAACAGCATGCAGACATGATGTTGCATTTAAATGAAGCATTAGCAGTGTGACTTAATAAATATATAATGTTTAAAGATCAGCTGACCCAAGGAGACAGCAGTAAACTACGTGGAGTACTGCAGATAAAGTGAAGTGAGTAAATCTTACACCGTATATGTAAATATTTACATTTATTTAAACTTGTCTGTACCTTGCCTTACATATGCAAAAACTCTGGTACTGTAATGTGGGGTCATAATTTTAATTATACGGTGAATATACTGTAACATCATGCACTTTATCTACCATTTCCTCTACTTGCAACATTCTGTTGTACTATGTGCAACGACAGTAACAATTAATCGAATCTACTTAAAGGTCATCTGACCTAAGGACACATCAGTAAACTGTGAGGAGCGCTGCAGACAACATAAAGTTAACGGCCCTTTTTTCACCTTATGCTTGGCTCTGGGGCTATGAGAGTGCTCGGCCTGCCTAAAATAACAAAACACATCATAAAAACAAAGTTGTTATAATTACTCTCACTGCCTGAAGAGAAGACACAGTTCCACACTGCAAGTCTAACCATAGGGTGTGAATTAATCATTTCCAATTTGAATTACGAGAGCCACACATTTGGCAATAGCTAGCTAGGTAGCTAACAAGAGCTACCTAGATAGCTAACAAGAGCTACCTAGCTTCGTAGCTCCTCATTGCAGGGGCCATCTACACGACAAGACACGACAGAGTTATTTAAAATGTTTTTATTTATTTTTTTGGCCACTGTAATAATGTCATCCTGCCAGTCACTAACAGAGGATGGATGCTGTAAAACCATCCGATCACATTAATCCGCACATGGTATTCCGACATTTGTATAACCTTTGGAGAAAGAGAGCCATGAACGACAGGTAGAATAAGGTGAGGAATAGAATGTGCACCTCGAGTGAAAATAAAGCAGAGAAGGTAATTCAACAATGCTTTAGACACTTCAGTCACTGCAGGCGCTGAAATATAGCCACAGCAAGACAATTAAAAAGCCATCCATTTCATCTAACCTCCGCATTTTGTGAAAGAATGACAAATTAGAATCCAATGAAGTTTTACTTATTATAGCCCGACGCCTGTCTTTTAATGCCTGAGCGGCGACACCCTGAACTCACGGACAAATTACCCAGAAGAAACCCACAGCAATGAATTATTCATCAAGTGATGCTGGATGAGGAGTGGCCTTCAGAGGAAACTTCCCAAAGAAGAAAGGGAAAACTTTGAAACTGACTCAAAGAATCAACGCTTTTTTATGCTAACAATGAAACAGCCCTTCTGACATGAAAACCCACCATGTGCAATTAACCTATACATGAACAAACATCTATGCAAATTCATCTTTTGCGTTTCTTTTTAAAATGTGTTTTATTGTATGTATTTATCTTTCATTTTCTTTTTGTCTATTATGCCCTACGTTTCATTTCAATATATGAACATGATGGCATGTGCCTTTTTCTGATGTTGTTGTTGAAACTGTTGTTCAATAATGTTCATTCAAGAACATCCTCCCCTGATATTTCGTTTTTGTGTGATTTTTCCTAAATGCAGACATTTGTTAAGGACAGCTTGAATTGAAACCCGTTCTATTCAGTCAAAACAGATATGACATTAGTGCTGCTTCGAAAACCTTCCGACAGTATCATGGAAGTGGCTGCATTTTCAAAAGCTTGTGGCAATAAGGCTGTTTTAAAACAAACTGCAATATGTGATCTGCTCCAAAGATCAAGGTGCGTTAAATAAAAAATAATAACAACTTTCCAAACTCTAGAAGGCACCCATCTGCCAGCGGAGATGTAAAGGACTACATTAGCCTATAATTGCATTGCCAGTGCATCAAACAATAAAAAAAAGCACTCAAATGTACAATTTAATCAATCCATTTACCCAGAGGTGCCCGTTGGGAGGCGCATTAATTGACAGTATTTTTGCAGGAATACGACATTAGCAGTGGCACGGATTGCCTTTAAAGCTCTCTGCATAATGATGGGAACACAGACACAGATGCTGTGGGTGATATGATGGCATCAGAAGGCTCACTTAATTTAATGTAGGCACATCATTTGTCCTATGGGAGCTTTACTCTAATACGGGAGCTTATTGCAGATTTAGTTAGATACTAATTTCAGTCATCGCTCACATAAAACACGCTGCCAAACTGCGACTGCATAAACTGGAGAGGACATTTATGAATGTTTGGAGTTGTATATCCAATTTGTTGCGTAAAGGACAGAGGACACGACCTGCCTGACGGGAAGATAAAGACTATTTTATGTGCTTATTATGTGTATAAACTAAGATAGTGTATTTCCTATCAAAGCTACACATTGGAGCTGTGTTTTCCTGACATGTGATAACACCTGCAGAAACAGGGGTCTCCTTTCTATCCTGCAGGTGATTTGTTGCCTTAAATGGCTCCAAAGACAAGGCCATTTGGTGCACTCATGTATGATGTACAGTACTCCAGATGCTGTATAGTACGAGGCTTGCAGACTTGTCTTGCTTAGCCTCTCCACCCTCCACTGTCTGAGGTATCAGAGAGGAATGGATTGAAATAAGTCTTGGTAAGCTCCGGGGTCATTTCTTTAAGTTAAGGTGGGCTTAGACTGAGACTCATATCTCAAGAGACAGTGTAAGGTCACTGCAGGGATATGGGGAGGATCATGGATCACGTGAAGAACATTGACTGATTGACAACGCAACTCTACGACCTGCAGCTTCCAACAGGACTACATTTAATAGAAACGGGATGTACATGGAAAATAATCTAGCAATGCACTCAGTCTGACACATATTGAATCTTGATGTGGACATGATTTTCATCTTGGGACTCCAGTAAGACATGTACTCTAAAGCAAGGAAACAATCAGACATCTGTCAAATGCAGACAAGATAGGATTCAAGCACTTGGGCTCAACAAAAACCCGGCAGAAACCTATCGGAGACGTCACAGACATTATGTCCCAATACACTCTATGCTGAAAGACAGCAACCTCAAAAGAGTGTTAAAGTTCAAATCTTCCAGATATATTGCCGATATGATTGTGATTAGCTTGTTAGCATTGTAGTCTACTAACTCAAGAGAAGTTGCACAATGTGAACACAGGAGGTAACAACATGTGCACGTTATAAGAGATGCAGCGTATAGAAGACTTTGAGAAATAGAAATGAGTGTAAGTCAGTGCCAGACACAAAAACTCCTACGACGCTGGTTATCAAGTGGATCGCTCAAGCCAGCCGTGCCGTATCTTGTTAGGTGCGCGTTCACATGAAAGGGGTGGTATTTGGAGCATTCGACCAATCACAATCATGGAGAAGCGTACTGACAGCGCAGGGTCATACTTCCTGAATGAAAAGTGAACTTAGTATTAGTCAAATATGAAGAAGTTAAACTTTAAACATCCATGACTCAAACACTTTATCCAGGAAAAAAGCCACATAGTTGCACCTGCAAGGTGAATACAGCTGGTAAAAGAAAAAGTGTTTGAATGCGTACATTAACAGGTTTATATCACTGCCCCGTCTAAGACACGAGTGGATTTGTCCCGAGTGTTTCGTCAACTTAATGTGTTGCTTAAAATAATACTTCTACATACAGTATGTGACACTGTGACTTTTGCACGGCCAGATACGGCTCAAGAAGCTGACTCAGATAAGGAAATATATGATTATCATTATGATGTGATGTGATATGAATGATAATGGGAGTGGGACACATCGACGTCTGTACTCACGGTGCCGTGGACTGTACGTAATGTTACTTTGATCCGATTACTTATGTTGTGGCAGATATTTAATTAAGCTTTCTTAACGCTAATGTTATAATAGTCAGATTGCTCTGAAGATGGGAGGTGATATTCTATTAATGTTCACGTTCACACATTCTGTGATTTTTTACAGCCGTCGTTCCTGCAACGGAGGTTTTCCTTTCTCCTTTAATATGACTTGATCGCTTTAAACTCCGCACACAGAGCTCTGATTGGTCAGCAGGCAGTGCTTTCACTGAGTTGGGCTCTTAGCCTGCAACCTAACCTGCTCCGGAGGGGCCTATACTACGAATCAGGATTTTCGTTTAGCAAGCTAACTTCAGGGATTTCCGGTCATACGAAGCTGGTTCACTTTTTAGCGGGCTAGATAACTTATGCTGAGCGGCTAGCCTGCTCCGGAGCAGGATAGGTTCCAGGATAAGAGATCAACTCAGTGAAAGTTTTGCCTCACTGCCTCCTTTTCTCTCTCTATGGTGTAATTTTCGGTCTAACTTCTATTACTATGTAATACCCTCTATACTATACTTACTTTATTTACCCTTGTTGTAGCTAGCAGACGTGAGTGTCACGGTGCCTGACATTCCGATGCCATTTAACAAAATGAAACTTAGGCCCATGAATACAACACGTCTTATAATTTAATTCGAAAAGTATTATCATAATTATTATCAATATTAACCAGTCTAACGAGACTCTACCCTCCACGAATTAAAGATAAGTAAAAGTGCAAGTGGTGTCAGCCCTAAAACCGGCGGGCAGAAAGGGACCGTTTGCCGTCAAATTTTGACCATAAAGGATGGCGTGTGACTTTCGAGACTAACCAGTCGTNTACAGTCATTCCTGCAGCCCTCTTACACTGAATTGACTGCGAGTGTACTGTCTATCTCCCGACAGTATGGGTGGAATCAAGAGGAGTTGTTTCCGTCCATCTTGATTCCACCCATACTGTCGGGAGATAGACAGTACACTCGCAGTCAATTCAGTGTAAGAGGGCTGCAGGAATGACTGTAAACCCTGACATAACTCAGCATTGAGTCCTTAAACCCTGACATGACTTAGCATTATGAGTCCTTAAACCCTGTCATGACTCAGCATTATGAGTCCTTAAACTCTATCATGACTCAGCCTTGAGTCCTAAAACCCTGACATGACTCAGCATTATGAGTCCTAAAACCCTGATATGACTCAGCATTATGAGTCCTTAAACCCTGTCATGACTCAGCATTATGAGTCCTAAAACCCTGACATGACTCAGCATTATGAGTCCTAAAACCCTAACAGGAATCAGCACTAGTTCTCTAAAACACTTGACATGACTCAGCATTCTGAGTCCTAAAACCCTTATACGAGTTAGCTTTATGAGTCCTAAAACTGTGTCATGACCTGTAATTTTAAGTCCTAAAACAGTGATATGACTCAGCATTTTATCACTTCCTTTTCTCTCGCCTGGAGGTCAATGGTTTTCTGAATATGTTTTTGGTTGCAAAAAAAAAAGTATCTTTATATAAATGTCATGATATTAGATTGTAGCAATGAATGGGAGCAGGAAGCATTGAGACTGAGTTACTTCCCCAGTGTTAAAGACTGGAGATATTATCTTATGCTACTACCTTCACCCACAATTGTGAGTTCAATAGAAAAAAGAAACTGTTATCGTTGTTCAAAGCAACACATTTAATGCTATGGTCCAACTTCAGCCAGAGCTACAGGTTTTGTTTCTTTTGTATTATACACAATATTTCAGAAATAGCTCAGTCCTCTTAATGTCTTTTTATTAGTGTTTAATCAGTTCACCTTATTGTTTCACAAAGAGCTAACGCAGCACGATCAGAGAACATGCTGCTGATGTAATTGTTCAGCGATTAAATCAGCAGCATGATCAGGGAAAAATACTCCATTGTAAAAAGTTGGTTAGAAGATGAAAGAATAAGGAAGTGGAACAGCAGCCATTTTGGCCTTAAGAGTAAATATCTGTACTCTTGTACGCTGAAATAATGCACTTTGCTTTCGATGGTCCCCAAACAATTCCCATGCTTCAGCACGTATATCCTCTCAATATTTAGCTTTTTGGTATCAAGACACTATCTCGATAATACTGAGAAAGCTGATTCCAGCCTGATGTCAACACTTTTGTGAAAAACAAGTTTTGATTATTCACCTAGTTGTAGATTAAAACTTTGATTTGGAAAACACTCTCCACAGTGTGTGTTCTCTGGAGAACTGTGTTCATGGTGTTTGGTAACAGCGCGGCTGCAATGCAAATCACAATCAGCCCCTCTCTTGTTGCTTGTTATCTCCTCTTTAGATGTGGAATTGAAAAACAGTCCTTGAGCTGGGCTTTTCCACAGAACTCGCCCACACACACACATATTTCTCAGATAAAAACATTTCTTGACGTATGGGTGGAGTATATTCTGGGAGATGTTGTTTACCCTTCATGCTTGACATTTTTTCAGAGTGGAGGTGGTTCCAAGCTGTCCTTCTCTGCCCGTTACATGTTTCAAAAGACGACGCTTGAAAGCTGTGCACGGCAATGTAGCACACACTCAATTATACACGCGTCTGATGGAGTCGAGCGTTCGAGCGTGGAGAAGGCCTCTTTGTAAAGCCCATTTTCCCCTCGTACAACTCCATAACAACCATCTCCGTCCAGAAGTCTTGAGAGCCGTGAATAGTGGAGAGAGTACTACAAGAAAAACTTTTGTGCAGGAGCTAGTATTATTATAAAACATTCAACCTATAGCATGTATTCACAGCAGAGGAATCAAAGCAGTATGACTAAACAGCATTATGATATTTGTATTGCTTTAAAACCAAAACATCTATACTTGCCATTATAGTAACATGAACTATTTATACTTATTCATATTGGAAAGAATCCTTACATCACGTTGTTAAAATAAGCCAATAAAACGTATATTATACAATTTATAATCCCCTAACGTCAACAAGCCCTCCGGTCCCAGCACACAGTGGTTTAAAATGCTCTTAATATAAGAGTAATACTTTTGGGCGTAGTTATGTTTGTGACATAGATTGTCAAACGGATGTAGGGATAGTGAGAGACCTACTTTCATCTCAAAAATATTCTCTTATAGATATTTCAATTGCCCTGAGCGTCTATTAAAGCACTTATTTTTCAGTTTGGAAGTGCAGTTAGCTCAACTTTCCCATGACAGTAAATAAAGCATCCATGGAGAAGCAGTAAATAATGTAAAGACACAGAGGGGAGATGTGCAGGAAGAGGAAATGGAGCGGTAAAAGGTGGCACATTTGTCAGGACGGCCCTGGGGCTAAAAAGCTCATCTGAGACCCCCCCCGCGCACACACACACACACACACACACACACACACACACACACACACACACACACACACACACACACACACACACACACACACACACACACACACACACACGTGTTTAAACATAGCTAGGTAACACACCTTTATATTAACAATTATTACTTTGTCTTGTTTTGAGCATTTGAACAACCTCCTTGCATTTGTTTGTTGTCAGTCGTACTATTGGAGCATCATTTAGTATGTTTATATTTAAATGGCTGCTGTTCAAATAGGCAAAACACATTTTTTTACAACATACATGCATTACATTTTGTTATAAATTCGGAACATTTTAATGATATTTAACCTGTTGTTTTTTCAAATGTATCCCTTTTGTGTGACAGTTGCTCCATTTCAAAATAAAAAATTGAAAAAATGTACTTAAAAATAGAAAGTTAAAGGAAAAGTGTGAAATTAAATGGTACAATTAAACTGAATAGAATACAAATATTGTTGATGAATATTGGAAGTTAAGTGAACAATGTGTGTGTTCTTCAATGTATGCAGTGGTGTATTGGTATTAAAGAAGACATGAATGCTGAAGGGCACAGTTTGAGTGTTTAGCTGCTCATGGTCCAGTGTGATTTAAGTATAAACCATTTTTGTGTTTTCTAATGATTTAGAAACCCATTTTCAAAAGATACCCGTGCATGCATGACTCTAGAAAATATAATTTAGCAGAGACATCTGAAATACACTTACATTTAACAACATATATAATACATTACCATGTTTATTTGCATAATATATAGTGTGGCTCGTTTTCTGAAGGTAATAACATACCATATGATAAATACATCCTGTTAATGGAAAGTGGAAGGACACTCGGAGAGCAGACCTCCGCCAAGGCTGTGTGCATTGGTGGGAATAGATGTGTGTGTTCTGGCAGATAAACAAACACATTGCACAACATAACCTCCTTGTCATAAGTAATAACCATTGCTGCAGTTATTCCTATTGCGTTTACACTCTTTCTATCACAAGTTAACTCGCGTCACTCGAATAAGATGCACCTCTAAGTAGATACCAATAACCAACAAAGTTAACATTTTGCCGTGATTTAATTGTAATGCCCGTTATCGATAATGATGCTGAATTAACATCATATCAATACAGATTGGAAAAGCCATTAATTAACTAGCTTTTTGAACATTAAAGCATGAAGACATGTCACAGTAGAGGCACTAGATACTAATATCAACTTGAACATGAGCAGAATAGGGCCCCTTTAACTTTACATGTAATCAAGCTGCACACATAACTCTTTGCGTCCGATGTGAACTCACCATTTAACCAAACTAGCCCCTAACTATCTGAATTATTATTTCAGCTTTTAGAAAATGCACTTGCATGGTATATTGTTTGTCTTTTGTTATACTACATTGTCTAAGGTTGCTTGAACATATCAATGATTACAACCATAGTGGGTAATTCACAGAGAGAGAGGACACTCGCTAAGACTCAGTAACGCAGTAATAAACAGAGCTCACCAACTGTATTCAGAGTCAGTTTTTAATAAAGGTCATACTTGATGTAGCAGTGTAAAAATGCCACAGCAGATCTATTTGTTTATTGTCTGTGTAATCAGTGCTCAGTGGCTTATAAAATCTGCTATAAAGATTTTACAACTATCTCTGGTCCGTATGAACAGTGAGGTCTGTCTTTTGCTTTACCACAAAAAGGCTGATTAATTAAAAGAGGATATGTAGTGCGTGACGCCCCTTTAAGAGGAAAATTATATATATTTTGTTTCTGGCCTAATAATGTAATATGCAGTACATTAAGTAAAACAAGCAAGCGCTCTTTAATAGGTGCACACAGGGAGTGTGCGCATGAGCCTCGCTGAGTGGAGGTGATAATAATTCTTGGAACAGGTGCTGCACCGAGAGCCCCGAGGCCCGGGGAAGTGAATGATTAGTGGCACTCCCCCAAGATGCATTGCTCCTTCTGTATTAAAAAACCAAACTCTGCCTTTTATTCCCTGCAGGGTTTATTAAGTGGGCCAGTTGCCATAGCGACGCTTTGGCAGGATATTGCCAGGATAAGCTGTAATGGGTCTCCTGACGCAGTTCACTCTGCTGCTGTGGAAGAACTTCACTCTGCGGAAGAGACAAAAGGTACGCTCTGCAAATCAATGTGTGTGTGTATTGATATATAAATATATATATGTCTGCTCAGTGTGGTCAGTCTTATCAAGTTATTCATGAGTGCAGGGATTTACTACCAAACAGCCTCCTATAGCAGTAAGCTGCCTTCAGAGAACAATCTCTCCTTAATGCTCACCAATTCCACGTGTCACCTTCAATTTGAGCAGATCTGTCTCTGCTGCACATTATGTCACATGGCCTGACTTCCTGCTCTAACAGAGCCAGTGTGGACTAATATATGGAATAGGGAGGGATGACAGATGTTAAAATGCTTTGTTTGAAGGGCAAACACTGTCTCTGGTTCCTCTTACAAACTCCATGTCACTGCAACAACTCAGAAATGTTTGCTAAATGTGCAGAGTTTACAAAAATCATAGCAGACAATTAACTGATTATTCAACTGACACTGATGGTGCAAGCTTCAGCTCACTCTCTGCTCAGCTTTCATCATTTAAACTTGTTTAGTGCTCCAACAACTTTGATGGCTAACATGTGAAGTGTTTATTCAACTGTCTTCAAGTGCTTCAAGGATTCCTATCATATCATATTTGCACCTGTGATTTGTACACAGTTGTGAAGCTTTACTCCTCTTATCAATGTTGGCTCAAAAGTCCACAGTTTACACAAATATTACCAGATAACAAGTTGTATTATTTACTCTTTAGCTTTCTTTGAAACTGCTGTTACACCTCACACACAAACTGACACTGACAGTGCAATCATCAACTATCCCACCGCTAAACTTCAGATCAACTTTGACCTGCTTTTCCTCATTTTCACTGCTTTCAGTGCTCTTGCTTCACCAGCTTTACGTGCATACAAAAGTAAATCTGACTGCCTTCCACTGTGTTAAGTGCTTCAACTGTATTTATATGTATCATATTTACAATATCTGCAGTGTTTGCAGCAGTCATTTTCGGTCTAAGCAAGCACTCACACATTTTAGTTATGCACACTTAGCCTCTTATACTGTAGTTCAGCTTAGCGTGTCATCTTTGGATTATTTGGGACTTTTTTTATTTAAGCATCTGAAAATTTAGTAAATGCTTCAAATGAAAAAGTATTTAAATATAAGAAGTTAAGGTTAAAAGTGGACATTCAAAAGATTAACTAGTAACATACAATATATAAATACGAAAATAAGAAGTTAAAGTAAGTCTGCAATAAAATATAACGAAATAATTATGTAAGCATAAGAAGTTGAAATCAAAATGTGCAATAAAAGATGACAAAAAGAATGAAAATATTAATATAAACAAAGGAAGGTGGAGTAAAAATGTATACAACATACTGTATATAATTGTAGATAATATCATAGATTTTGTAAACACTATTAAACTATGTCAATTTACTTTTAAAGCTTAAAAATTAATACTAGCAGTGCCTTTATGTGAATGCAAGACTATGCAAACGTCATTGATGGAAAGAGAAAACTTTGCAAATGATATCCTAACTCTGCTGTTGAGCTCAAGTCTCCCATAATCCATTGCTGGTGATACACAATATAGTGATATATATGGCTTTATTGCAATCCTTGCCCCCCCACTCACGCTGGACATGAGGTCCCATGCTGGGGGAGATGTGTCACTGCTGCATTTCAACAAGTTGTCGCTGAGTCTCGTTATATGTGTGTGTCTGCTACAAAGGGCTGCAGTGTGTGTTTGATTTACAGCAGGAGCATCCTCCCACTGGCAGCGAACAAAAGACACCTTCACAACAAAATCTGCTTTCATCAAAGTTTCTAGGAATGACTCAGTGCAAAGTCTTTTGCTATTTCAGAACTTTGTATCCGGGAAATATTCTCCTTGTTAATTTGATCAACTAGCAGAAGGAACAGGAAGACTATGTGAGAGGGCAGTGGAGTTCATGTGCTCTGAATGTAGAATATTTGGACGACGCCGACATGAAATATCGGTATTAGACAAAACCAGTGGGAGTTACAAGGACAATGGAGCTTGTGGAGGGCTTGTGGAGGTTAATGACCAATTATATGAATGCCTCAGCAGGCATTTTAAGATTTTATAACAGGCATGAAACTGATTTTATGGTCCAGTATTTCACATAATTTCATAGGAGGAGATTATCTATTCATAAAGGAAGCTTGTGTCCGATGGCAGACGCCTGGGGAGGCAGTCTGAGAAAGTCCCCATGATCGCTGTGCTCCCTCTCCATGCCTTTCCCATGGAATACATTATGATAATTCACCCTCTCAGCAGAACTACAACTCCACACACACACACACACACACACACACACACACACACACACACACACACACACACGCACACGCACACACGTACACACACACTGCAGGGATTTAAAGGACTTGCAATTTGAAATTCTCAATCTGCTTTCTTTGAAATAGTTGAAAAGTAATTTTTGACACAATTGTAATACTAAGGCTTAATGCACGTTCAACTGAATAAAATCCCTCTTGTGCTGCAGTAACTGTAATTGATAACGTTGCCATGGAGCTGTGGTATTTTAAGCCATACGTGTTATTGTATTCTCTCACCTCCTCTTTAATTATGAAGACAGTGTAGCTGCTTCCTGCTGGACATGATGGCGCAGGGGATTGTAGAGAGCGTGCACGAGGAGAGGGTCAGCCCAGGTTAGCGTGCAGGACTTGTAGGGAGGTGTCGGGGGGGCATAAAAGTCTGAGAGGTTAAACAAAGTGAAGGCAGGAGTAGCTGCAGCTTTGTCCTCCTGCTAGATATTTCCTCCCACTGAATTATGAAATGCAGAATTGCTAGTTTGCGCTCCGCTTTCAGAGGAGCGCACTACCTTGACTCTTGCATAAAGAAACTGTTTCCACAGTGACGGATAAGTAGTCCAGTGGACCTGGAATACCTGATTCAGATAAATGCTTAGCCCTCCCAACTCTTGGTGCTTTGTCTCCGGAGCATCCAGCAAGGCTGCAGGATTTCAAGAAAGAGGTCATTAAATTGTGCTTTCTCTTCACACATTTCCCCTGGGGAGGAAATACAAACCTAACATGTCACATGCTGCCTAAAGGTGTGGAAGTGGTTGTGTTCAAGTGAAGAAGAGGGCGCTCTTCATCCGTGAGAAGATTAAATGTGATAGCTTCTGCTGCAGGAGACACTGACGGTTTCTCTATCAATCCAGGAAGAGCTGGAGTAAAAACATAGAGAATAGAGCTTGTGTAGCAACATCTCATGGACACACAGCGTCTAACACTCATGGTCCAATCTCCTTTGCTTTGACTTTACCAGTGTTTGTCACGCTGCTGCATGATGTCGCATTTTTTGGAATATACAATGCAAATGCTGTGAGCCATGATATGTTCCACTCATGTATTCCATAAACAAATTATGAAAATAAGAGCGCTTTTCTCTGCTCTCATGCATGCAGGTGCGTCTGGTGGTGGAATTGATCTGGCCTCTGTTCCTCTTCTTCATCCTGGTTGGGGTGCGCTCCACCAACAATCCTGTGTTTAAAGGACAATGTAAGTATGCAAAACCTCTTAGTTGGGATGTGTGCTTCCATAATAACTCAAAGCTAATGCTTGTCTTACTATGTTTTGGAAAATAATGACTTTGCAAATTGATGTGATTCACACTATTGAAGGGATTGATACATTTTTTATCATAATTTTCTTTTAAGAGGATCTGTACAAATAAAATATGTGTCGAAGTCTGTACAAAAACAAAAACAATTTCTCTGCAGCTTCACATAACTACTTCAAAATGATATTCAAACACATAATTAGCCTTTAACCAATACTGGGCATATTGGAATATTGCACTAGTCCATATTGTGAATTTGTGATATTCAGGAGAATATAATAATAAAAACTGTCTTCATGCAGGTCACTACCCAAACAAAGCCATGCCCTCGGCCGGCGTGCTGCCCTGGCTGCAGGGGATGATGTGCAACATCAACAACCCCTGTCTGAACTACCCCACCCCGGGGGAGACACCGGGACAGGTCAACAACTTCAACAACTCCATGTACGCACAGGCTGCACATGAGGAGCAAACAGAATATGATGGTTGTTGTTTCTTATCAGTTTCTGGTGTTTTCTTGCAGAGTTGCTGGGATGTTAGTGGAGCTGCAGACGCTGGTGGTGAACAGATCTATTCTCAGCAAGGCTCTGCTGCTGGCAGACGACCTGGAGCAGTGGGACTCCGTCCTGTCCCAGACCAACACTGCTGAGGGTAAGAACACCAAGGTCTTAATGCAGCTGGACACTCTATATGAAAAAAACTAGTTTAGAGTATAAGTCATAATCAGAGACAGGTTTATTGCCATATAGGATTCACATACAGTACAGGGGTGTGCATAATGCATACATAGATAGACACAGAAAGAGAAAATAAATGGTAAAATATGACAAAATAAATGGAAAACAATTGTGTGCAGTATTGGGTTTGAAAGTGGATAGCTATGCAGATTTATAAAGAGGTACTTTTGAAGAGAAATGTGCAAAGTATATTAAAATGAACAAGATTTTCTAACATGACTTGCATGAAGTATTTTAAATCCCTTTCGCCATAAATGGAAATACAATGGTGATTGAGCCTTTAACCTGCTGATGAAAGGATTTACATTTGCAGTAGGCATACAGGACACAGGAGTTGTTTCAAGGAACTTTTTATTTTTTATTTGTGCCAATTAAAAACAAGAATCATAGCCCTATAAAAGAGGTCATCAGAAAAAAACACTAAGAAATATAACAGTGATTAAACAGGTGTTGACTGAACAAACCGACCTGCCAGAATGACGCAAAATGGAATATATATAGTGGCTAAGCCAAACCAAGTAGAAGAAAATAGGTAGTTAAGAGAAACAGAATACAAAAGGATTGGAAGGACATGGTTTGTCCCAAATTGGATCGAGTATATAGGAGTCCTCAGCCCTCAGCCACGCCTTTTGCTGAACCAGGAAGTAACTTCCCCAAACGACCACGGAAACGCATGTCTGTAGCCATCACAAAGTCCATTCCATTTAGGTAATCGCTGAACGAGGTAACACAATGGAAGCTGAGTCCATAACCCACTGATCAAAGGCCTTACATTTGCTAAACTTTGGTATTATGACAATTATACACATATAAAACCATGTATATAATCCAGGGGACAAAACAACACTTTTAAAGACACCCCGTTAGACTTTGAGGTAATCCTTATTAGCACTCAAACACAATCATGGAAATGAGTCTTCTTCATGTACAAGTTGTATTGCCACTGTTAGAAAAAGTACAATGTTTAAAAATACTCTTCCTCAGCAACAATCTGTGTGCTGCGTTTTTGCTACGTCATCTCCATCAGGGAAAGTATCCCCTTCATGGTGATGACAAGTCTCAGGATTTGTTATTCCCCTTTATCCCTCAAAAACAATGGCGCGTGATTATTTATGATGCAATTTGCCTTGCAGACTGACACATCGTTTGTCTTGATAAGTTGCTGCTTTGCATTAGGCTCATTTAGCCTGATGATATTCAGATTTTCATACACCACCTCATTTGCAAAAACACAAAGGCGGGAGGGGGACTGCTGTTCAACAAACGGCTCGGGGGCCATTTGCATTTCGGGGTCGCCGGCTTGTAATATACAAGATTAAATCCATCAGAGATCTGAGCACGGGCATAATTAACGGGATTGGCTGAGAGCAGAAAGGTCATTAACAAGAATGAGACTGAGTGCTATCAAAAAAACTGAAGGCAGAGGTGATGTTGTCGTCCCTTTTTTTATTTTACCAAAGGTTGATTGAAAGACTGAGGTGGTCACTTCAATCAGAAACAGCATGTTCCTCCTGCCGGATCTCACCTCATGCTGCTGCTGCTTTAAGGCTATTATAACACAAACAGCATCATTCATTCCACACAATGCTGAATGATCGTTGTTTTTAACAAACACGTATCCTCATTGAACTCTGAGTCACCCAGTATCACATCCTCCCACATCCTGATAATTGACTACAGTACCTTGCATGTGTTACACTTGCAAAAGTGCTGATCTAATTAAATTATGTAACCCCTCCAGCATCTCTCTGTGAGTCTCGGAGAGCAGAACACACATGTTGAGGAGATGCAGAGCGTGCACCTCTCAATGAGCAGTCTATACGTGTGCAGCTAATCAGGAGAACATGTGTGTTTAACAATCAGCAGCACATTGTCTCCTCTGGCTCTCGTTCAGCTCGAGTATTCAACAGTATTTCACCAACCAACAATTTCATTAACAGAAAGCATCATTCAAACTCAATTGCATGCAACTGCAAAGCAACATGTAAAACAAAACACTATATTTCCATAAGGTGCATGCATGAAGAGGGTTCATTTCCATGAGCTTGGCCCTTGTTTCTTTCAGTTAGGATAACATTGCTGGGCAGCTGCACTGCAGTGATCCTGAAGACACAGACTTTTAATGTTTTCATTTCAGAATAAATCCTGCCGTCCTATTAGCTCCACAGACACACTCTCTTCCATCGTTGACAGATGTCCATTAAGGCAAATGACACACACATGCTTATATGTGAACAGTACTGTGGAATTCAAATGCAGGAGAATAGACAAAGAAAGGAGGCAGAGACATAAAGGCTGCAGAATATCTGCAGTGCAGATGGCGAGTGAGGAGCTAAAACATGGATGCAAGTATCAAAATAATGCTGCGTTTGAAAAAACTCTGAAATATAACACTTTTTAACTTCTGCTAGGACGCCTAGAGTCAAATCCATGTACCCTTGAGTTATATCATGTCACACACAAATGGCAGCACATTTTAACCGTACAGCATCAACTTAACGGCAATACAAAGTATGTTTACATTTATTTAATAAAGAAATGCACAGTGTATCATACAGTCAAACCTGTTTTGAATGTAAATGGATGTCAAAAAATGCCAAAAGTTGGACATTTCAACTGAAAAAATTAAGAAAAAACAAGAACACTGCTGTTGTTTCAGAAAGTGCATTTCTGTAAAAATCACAATCCTCCATCTTTGTTTCAGCTCGACCTGTGATCCTGAGGAGTCTTCTGAGAGACAATGAAACCTTCTCCGCTCATCTGGAAGAGGACTTGTCGGTGCCTCCATCAGTCGTCCAAAGCCTCCTGAACGCTCAGATTAAACTCAACCCAGTGAGTATCATCTCGTTACACTGCCTGCAAACAGCCTCCGATAAGAATCCCAGCTGCTTTGAAACATGATTTGCCACCTCCTCGCGTAAATAACATCATTTACCAAAATGTTCAAAAGCCCAAATGTGCCAGGAGATTTTGTGTTTGAGCGTTTAAAAACGTCCCGGCCAAGAAGCGCTGCCTGTGGGACTGCTTGTCTTGACGGTTTATAATCAAAGCAGACTGGAGCTTCTGCTTGATAAAAAAAGGTTGTTTGAAGATGACTTCAGTAGGTAATTTGGAATGAAATGAAGTCTTAACAGCAATAAGAGTGTCTTGTCTCTTAACGCTCCTCAATTGATGCAGGGTATGTACAGAGTGATATCAGATGAGCTGCAGGAAGGTAATTATGTTTCTCTGACATCGATAAGGATGCTCAAATACAATGTGCACTGATGAAAAGATCCATGCTGCTTCAAGATGTAGCGTGTGCACGGGAAGTCAAAGTTCCTCGTCTGTGTGTGTCGTTCTAAAAGTTAGTTTATCAGTATTTATTACAGGATGATAAAGTCAAACGATTGATTTATATTCTATGTTGCATGCTAGGACACAACACATGATTAAATAGAATATGATCCAATGCTAAGTTCTGAGATTTTGTATTTTTCAGATGATGAACGCCCTGCGGCCCGGCGCCCTGCAGAGCGTCCTGTGTGAGGGGACAGATCTAGACGAGTACATCCAGTTCAGCACCGCGTCAGAGAAGGAGGCTTTCCAAAATGTCAGCTGCTTGCTCGATCCTCAGCAGCTGCTCAACGCTCAGAGAGTTCTGCTGACGAACCTGGACGAAAGGAACGTTTTCTCAGAGGTGAGACCACATCAACAAGTCACAACTCTGAGATCTGGAGGAGCTTTAACAGTGAGCGGGACACAATTAGTCTCCTTTTTTGGAGAGTGAATTCATTTGGGAGAGGTGTTAACATTAATCGGGGCCTTAATGTCTGCGCTTGGATAGACCTAATTCCTGCTCAGCAAGGTCACCCACATCTAATATACACTATATCTATCACTGTCAGCTTCCATTCCATTTCACAATCGCTTTCATCCGAAGCGACAACTCAAAACTAAAAGTGCTTGTGCATTGATTCAAATGAGCTAAACACTAAGCTATCCACTAGAAGCACGTGTGACGTGTTTTGAAAACCACTATTATACCTTTTTACTGTTATTTGTGATGCAGTTTTATTCCTAAACTATCCTGAGCTGTGTTCAGGGTTGACCAAAACTTTTTAATCTTCAAGCTTCAGCTAGCCAGTCTGCCTTTACATTGATAGAAAGGTCTTAAATGATTCACTGTGATATTGTCTGTAATATTAGTTTGCTACAATATGCACTGATCTCTTCTCTGCTGGAGTTATGAGATGTATTCTAAATTGAGAGATGAGTAATAGGAGTAAACACGGCTGCACAGAGGTAATTTCCAGCATGGATATTCCATCAGTTACGTCCTGTAAAATGAGACTCTGCAGCTTAATACAGTTTACAATTATTTGGGGAACGTTGTCTGTTCTAACTATACGTCTCGCTTGGCCTGCAGTAAATAGAATTTCAAAGACAATGATTTTCTGTGCCAGACAATTGAGTAACCAATTTTAAAGTTACATTCCGCTTGTCAGGCTCTGTGACTTAGAGACATGAAGAAATATGTTCAAAGTAAAAAGCTGCTAAGCATCCCCTGTCAGGAAAAAAACCTACATTTCATTGCTGCTCCATTATCTTAAATGCATTTTCATTGTGACTGATAAATAATTTTCTATACATAGCTTTTACATTTGTCATTGTCACGTGCACCGCTGTCTCTTCCAGTGATTTCAATCAGGAGGGAATTATTTATAAGTACCAATGTTTTGTTGAGTTCTTTTAAATCTGCAGCTTCCCTTTGGGATGATGAAAGCCTGCACTCTTCTTTGAGTTTATCTCTGAGAGGAAATATATGGGACAGCAAATCCCATAAATAAGTGATAAGGCAGGAAGTTGGTAGGGGAGAGCATTTGAACAATTTAAGCCCGCAGGCTTTTTCGGAGAGGAATAAAAAAATGCTCAGACAAGATATGGGGGGAGGCTCTTCAGTGCCGTGAGCAAATGGATGGAAGTGAACATCAAGGCTTCACACTTAAAGCCCGACGCTGCTGAGTGATTGTGATAGTGACAGAAACATAGAGGAAAGGACAAGAGAGGAAGTCAGGGTTCATCACCGCCACGACTTGTTTGTGTTTCTGGAAATCATTTCAGGAACACAATGCACGGGTAGGAAAGGTCAATCAAATGTCAAGGTGTGTTTTCTTTGTCTGGCTTTAATCTCCTTATTAACTCAACAAATATTACTACAAACAACTATCAAAACAAACGCAAAGAAGAGTTTGAACGGTGAAATATCTACCTCCGTTTATGGATGACTCAGCTGTTTTTCTGAGAACCCTCTGCTCCTCTTTACATGTGTTTTCAAAGTGTCATTTCATTTCCTGTAAGTGCATCCGCTCCTAGTTCAATCCTTTTCCTGATGCATAAAAACGACGGCGGTTAAAAGGGCACGCCATTCGTTTCCTGTAATTGGACGCGTTCTGTGTACCTGCAGAATGTCACAGTGACACACAGCGGCACTTAATGCAGTTTTTATTAACCAGAGCCAGGGATGACGATGTTAAAACACAATTTACATTTGGTATGCACACATTAGCGCTGTCGTATAATGTCTCCGTCTAGATCTGTCCCAGCGAGAGGCTAAGGTTAGGACGCCACAGGTGATCTCAGGAAATGAAAAACGTGAATTCATGTGGATATTTTAACAGTAAATCTTGGCTGTACAACTCAGGAAATAAGAAAGGAAACATTTTCAAAATGTCAAACATTCCTGAATGCCTTGGATATTTCCTTTTCGGAGCTCCTGTATTGAGTTGTTTCCCTCCTTCAGGTGCCTGCAGCTCTGGATCTGAATGCAGCAGACACCGCCTCCCTGTTGGGGAAAACCACTCGAGATGCATTACCAGTGTTTGAGGAGGTAAGTGTCCCTACACCTGACAGGAATCCACATTTTAAACTCTACCGTGATGTGGCTTTTTCCCTGTATTTTCTAACTTTTACTCTCTTGTCTCCAGGTGGCCAGGCTGCAGAGCTCCATGATCTTCCAGGCGGCCAGTGCATTGGATTTCCGAGCAGACATGATGGGCAGCATCAATATGCTCCTGTGTGGAAAGCAGCCTGACGTCAATATGAGCCGCAGCTCACCTCAACTGAAGGACAACAAGGAGCCAGTCTCCATTGCTGCGGGAAACAGCTCTGGTGAGTGCTTCATAAAGGTGTCACACTGTAATCATGTCTTAATCATGTTTCTGTATGCGGCAATGGAAGGCAAGACTTGTTTTTGCAACCAGTAAAACAAGAAAACAATGTTTGTCAAGAAAACAATGTTTGTCAAGAAACCACGTGCTTACAATATAGAAGATTGCATCACACTCTCTTGTCAATCTCAAATATATAAAGTTTGTTTCTTGTGAAATGAAGACTTAAAATGGGATTTCTTCTTGGAATAACCCCCCCTAGCTGGCTATCAATCTTAAATTGGCCTAGAATGGTTGTAATATGCCGCCATATTGAAGTGAAATTAAAGTTTTTCTGCATTTCTGTGGGTTAGATAGGTTGTATATTTAATAAAATACTCATTTTATTTGATCGAGAACCCTGTAATCCCTTATAAGTGTGCTTGTGGGTAAGGAAACACACAATGGGTTGTGTTTTGATGAATCTGTGTTGCATGGCTCAGTCAGCTGTTACGTGTCATGCCGGAACACACACACACACACACACACACACACACACACACACACACACACACACACACCTGTGGCACTGTTGGCACTGAGCTGCACACTAACCGGCTCTGATGAGGAACACGGTAACGGGGCTGGCTTCAGTCACACCCAATCAAATCAGATCCTCTCATTTCATCTAAAAGCTGGGCACCCCATATATCTGAAGTATTCCAGAACAACTTATCCATTGGATTTTATGTATGAAAATAAGAACATATGGTGACCCAAACTCCCCTCAGAGGACAGATGGTGTCACCAAAACACTTTATTGACTTCTGAATTTGAATTTTACTCCATCCAGCAATTTTACTCGCATAAAGTTCAGTAATACTTTAAACTGTCCTGCAGCTGTCTCCATTTCTCTCCCATTCTCCTGAACAGATGCTCTGTGTAAACCTGTAAACATGGGATTAGGGATGCAACCATTTCAATTAAACTAAATAATGATAGTTTGGTGTTTAAGTGCCAGCACAATGCATATATGATTTATAGGTCAAGTATTCAAATAAATGTCCATTTAGTTACATATTATTATTTATATATATTTGTTGTTGTTGTTAACCTACACTGCAAATGCAAACCTACAGTATAAAGACATACTCTAATTGTACTCTATTCAGTTTAATATAAATAAATACAATTCATGTTGATGCTGTATACTAGGGAATAAATAGCCAGGCAGATTTCATTTTAAAAAGTCAGAGTAAAATACAAGTATCAGAGTTGTTGTAGGTGTTGGTGGGGATGCTTTGAAAATCCATAAAATATTTGTACTTTCAGATCTTCAGTGCATCTTCCTGCAGCCTTGAGCTCATTAGAGACTGTGTCTTCCTGCTTCATTAAATGTCTGTTCTTTGGAGACAACTGCACAAAATTAGATTTTAATAAGCAGCTTATATTCCCGGGGAATGTCGTGAACACAGCAAAGTGGAATTGCATGCTTGTGCCAGCCACAATTAGCACAAACACTGTGTCCTCCGTACAGAATAAGCACTAACGTCTCTGTTAGCATGCTAATGGCTGCTGTGGATACGCTGTGCCATTTCCTTCTGCCAGTCTGTGTACAGTTAAATGAACCTGGAGTATGCAGCGTGTCTGCATAATGGCCAATTACAACTGCTTTTTGTGTGTGAAAGCACACTTGGAGGAATAGTAGAGAAGCCAACACTGAGTTTAGTTAATGGCTCAGCAATGTTCCCGTCCCAATTAATGGCTGACAGCAAAGTCTGCATCGTTATCCAAAACCAGAAATAACTGTTCATCCACTGCTGGAACTTTAACTTTTAACACATGTGCACGGCAATAACAACAGCACACACTTAGATTCATACACATGTCCGAGAAGTTAGATTTTAATATTAGTGGGTTGGCTCATGTTGTCTACTTAAGTCGCTGTAGCTTTGCATGTAGCACTGAAGTAACACTTTATCTTTGTTCGCTGCGGACTTCTTGATTGAAAGTGATTTAAACATCAAGTTCTGTCAAAATAAGCTTTCCTCTCTCATCCGTCCTACTTTCCCCTGTGTGATTCTCCCTGACATTGTTCATAACTAATTATCTCGAGACTCGTGCTGTCATCCTCTGAGGATTAGCCCCCGGGCGTCTCTTTAAATAATTAGTAATGGGTACCCTTTATTTCTGGTTTAAGCCCCCCCTGTAATACACACTGAGGCAGATACCTGAGTGTGGAGCAGAGAGAAATGTCAGAGCGCCTCTCCGTCTCCTGAGAGGGACTTCGCTGACATTTATTCAACTTTATTTGACTTTGTTCAGGAATGCTGCTGACAGCACTTGATTTGTAGCTCGTGAAGGAAACTGCTCGATTGATTCGTGTGGTACTTCGATTCAGACTGACATGTCATTCTCATATAAATGTGTGTCTGTCTTGCATGAAATACCTGAAATATGAGTATCGTGAACCTCGAGTAATATCCTTTTCTGTGTGTGTGCAAATGTGACTGTGTGTGAGTGTGTGTCGCCGTGATGCTGAATTGAGCCCGTCTCCAGGGTGCAACTCAAATTGATTAAATTTGCAGGTAAGTTGAGGGGGCTGACTCGAGGCTCCAAGCAATTATTTGACTGTGGCTAAAGCCGCAGCACAGAACAGATTCTCTTGTTCCCTCGTTTTGAAAAAAAAAGGCATAACTCTCCGTCACCTCTCCGTAGAGATTCAAACCGCTGTAATCTGATGCTCCCTTTAGCACACACAATATTAAAACCTGATATATCTCTCCCAGGATACAAGTGCTTGAGTGTTATCTATATTCATGCTCCATCATGGAGAAGAGTTTTTCATCTCTGAGCATTTTGGTTCTTAAAAAATCTCTCTCATAATCAAATCATTTGTATTAAATAAAGTAGCACGCTCTTTTTTTTAAATTGTTAATCTTTCAGTATATCATGATTGGATTAAAAAACGGTTTTGGATTAAATACATATAGGAGCTGATTCAAATATCTCCTCCACTCCACTGTATACTAGTGAAGTTGATAATGATTATCTTAGCCTACCACGGTATGCGCTAGCCAATAGAAGCGCAAATATTACATAGTGATGTCACTATGTTTGGGAAGTAAACAGATAATTCTAATGGAGGTGTTTCAGGCGGGGGGGGGGGGGGGGAAGTGTGTTGGAGAGAAAACTCCCTCTGGAGGGAAAACAGGGATTAAAGCCTTTTCCAAACATTTAGATAACATTTAGATAACCTTTATACAACGCTGCATGGAAGGGAAAACCCCAACTTTATGATTTGAAATGCATAATATAAAATTATCTCCAATTAATTTCATGTGTAATTTTTTCCTAAATACTCCAAATATTAACCCAAATAATTGCTGTTTGTACAGAGTCCCATATTTTGCACAAAAAAAGCCGGAGAGAAACTACAAAAGACTAGCATCATCTCAATACAGGTTTTTTTTATCTACTTATTTTTTGCCCATGTTATCTGTTCACCAAATTGCAGGTCAACTTTAAGATTGACATGCCGCAGTTTACAACTATCTAACCAATTAAAAGCATTTTCTTGAAACTTCAACACAAAAGATCTAAGAAACAGCAGCGCGCTGACTCTAGGAAGTGACATCAGTGTAGTGTGTGTGCAGGGAACAGCTGGCCACACTAAGACTAAGGGCCGGCCATTAGCTGCACACACACACACACACACACACACACACACACACACACACACACACACACACACACACACACACACACACACACACACACACACACACCTCCCAGGAGCACCTGGGAAAATGGCCTGGAGGCAGAGAGGCTAACATTTAATTGCAGTGAAAATGGCCACTAAAACCTCCCTGATGGGGCGATGGAGGAGGAGGAGGAGGAGGAGGAGGAGGAGGGTTGTGGTCTAACAGGGAAACATGGAAAGTGCTGATGTCATGACAAAGTGAGATAAGAAGCAGACGGTCGTATTGACTGGCAGACGACTCTCTGCACTCATCAATTGTCTGATGAAGTACCGCGCTGCAGGAATCCTATATCCTCAACAAGCTGGAGTACTGCAGGCTGCATCCTCGCAGTGCAGAGACTCCTGTGCCCTGAACGCACCGTGCAATATTAACGCTGTAGATATGTTAAATTAGTAATGATCTGCAGAGCACATTGACTTCTCTCTTGTCCTCAGCTCTGAACTCTAGGCCTGTTTCCACATGGTGTGTCAATAAATCAACTGAAATGCAGTGAGGTGGCAGCAACTGTCCACTTCATGAGAGTGAAGTCCATTTATAAACCAGGAACACATCTTGAAAAATAGAAGCAATGGCTTGTTATTGGGGCCTATTCTGCTTTTTCTGGTTTTCCCTTTCCTGTAGTGTGTGAACAATAGGTTTGTGTGCATGTACGTGGTCTGCAAAGGACCAGAGGACCAACTATAACTCATACAAGTACAATTTAACATAAGTAGAGAGTTGTTAATGCATAAATGTTGGTGTTATAACGTCAGGTTAATATGCTTGCATGTGAGTCATTAAAACATATTTAGTTTATGACAGCTGTGTTTCTTTATGATAGTTCTGCATACCCCCAGAAATCCCATCATCATATTTATTCTGAAGTGCAGTGATTGCATGAACACTGTCCATACAGTGTACATTTGTTTCATGTTGTTATAACTCTGTATTACAGTGTGTTACCTAGCAGCCTCTCTTTGCGATGTGATGCGATGTGTTTCTGCTGTGGGAAAAACATGCGCACTTTGATGATACAGATTATAATTAACAAATTAGTAGCATTATGTTTCTGGAGACAGAAGATCGAGGTCTTTAAATTATGTAAAATAAATGTCTGGTTTAGTAATAAATAAGTTATTAAATGCATGTTTATTTCTTTCTATATTCATATTTGCTCAGTACTGTAGGTTCAGAAGGAGTCTGGTAAGAGGGTCTCACATGAGTTTCAGCCTCATGTTTAATATTGATCATGTTTTCTTCTGCAAATTCACGGTGCAGATCAAACGGCTTATTTCTTTCCTCCTTCCGACGAACAGTTTGCACACAGGATTCTTGACTTTCTCTTCCTCTCTTCTCCTGCAGACGCTTTCTGTCAGACGCTGGTCGAGACCCTGGAAGAAATACCTAGCCTGCGCTACATCTGGAGCACCTTCAGGCCGCTGCTGCAGGGGAAGGTCCTCTACACCCCCGACACCCCCGCTGCACACCTCCTGGTGAAAGAGGTACCAAACATTACTCATAATGAAAGAATGACAGGCACACTTACTTTATGTTTATTAAGGATCCCCCAGTAGCTTTTGCTCTTGACACAAGCTACTCTTCCTGGGGTCCGACACTTAAAACAATACAACAACATTCAAGACATAATTCCTGACATCATTAACAACATTAACAACATCATCAACAATTTCCAACATCATCAACAATGTCATCCACTTTCAATACCAATCTCAGCCGAGGATGAGTGCACAAGACACCCACCAGCCCAAAGCATGAGATCAAATGAAATGATTATTATCAGAGTTTGAATGGGTTATTTATCCCAGCGGGAAATTGGGTTTCATGACAGTTGCTTCATTTAAGAATAAAAATACAATCATTTCTATGAATATAAGAAGTTAGAGTAAAATGTGCAATAAAAGGATGAACAAAAAAACAATATCTATTAAAATTAAAAAGTGCAATGTGCAATAAAAGATCAAATAAAATGAAATTAATTATATAAACATAAGAATGTAAGAAAAATGCAATACAAATAAGTATACATATTTGTATACAAATTTGAAGTAAAAATACAAAATAAAGAGATGAAGTAAAAATACAGTAAGAAGTTTAATATAGAAATATCTCTTAGGATTGATGGACTAATCGTGAATATCACGGTTAAAGAAGGTTTTTAGCAGCTGATGGTTTACTCGCACTTGATAAATATGTGGACAGGCTGCTTGTGCTTCAAATGAGTAGATTTAGAAAAAGCTAAAACACATTCTCCCGTTGAGTTGATATATCTAATAATCTTCTGTAAACAGGATCAGTAATTGTGTGAAGAGCCTCCTGTGGGATAATACAAACTCTGGATGTCACACAGTTAGTTACCACCTGTGGTATACATGTGAATAAATAAGAATAAAGCGGTGCAATAGTTAGTCAGGAGCCTGTTGTGTGCTGGATGTAATGCATGACATGACATTCCTCCAAGATATTAGCATCATTTTGATAACTGCAGGAGCAAAACAAACATCCGGCAGTGGAGAGGATTTGTTTTCAGAATGCATAATGAGAAGGAGAGAAATGCTCACAGCGAGGGGCCCGGTGCTGGAGCAGGGGCCCTTCACACCTCACAAACACACTGTTTACAAGTCAGTGTTCAGGGGTAAATAAGCCCATTTACATTCCTCAGCATGGGGAGGGGGGGTTGTTACAGGGAGCTCCTCAGGGATGATACTCTCAGCCTATAGAAGAGGCTCAGTGTGTGTTCACTCAGAGGAAGGTGAGATTATTTATTGTTGAATATTGTTTTTTGTTTCAGGCAAACAGCACATTCAACGCCTTGGCCCAGCTGAGAGAGCTCGCTGAGTCCTGGGAGGAAGTCGGGCCCCGGCTCTACAGCTTCCTGCAGAACAGCTCTCAAGTCAACACAATACGGGTGAGTCTTCAATCACATAAGCACACATCATCTTTTTTCATTTTCTGTATTTGTAGGTACAAGTTCAGAGAATAATAAGCAGGAATCTGCAGGAAATAATCAAGACGTATTAAAACTGCGCCGTACAAATCGTAGAATCCGAGATTTTGGGAAAAATGTTGCTTTTTGTCCAGAGTTTCAAGCACTCCGAACTTTTTTAATCATTTTTAAATGTTAAACATGTAACATGCACATTTTACGTCTTGTACTTTCTGCTCCAAATAAAAGAAACCCTAAAAAAGTGTGTTTTAAAAAAAAATGTAGGATCATTAGCTTAGCATTAAACTGGAAATGGATCACTAAATAACTTCAACATGTCATTAGTGACTTGTTTCTGTACATACAAAAAGGTCAAACAAGAATATCTGGTTTTAGGAAGCATTATTTGTTGGATAATTTCTTCGTTGTGCAAATTCACAGAAATGCATAATTTTCCCTTTCAATTTGTAGAATAGTTCCTCTTTTTCAAAACTGACTCAGAGGTTTCTCAGTGGCTCATTGGCACCGTTTCCTCTACACTTGACTGCACCTTCTAAAACACCCTCCTTCCCTGTGTTTTCTGCAGCTGAACTTTTGAATACAGAACAAACTCTAGAAGATCAGCTTCTTTTAAAACCACCTGGTATTTGTCTCCTTAAAAAAGGAGCTCCAGTTGAGACTATGCACATGTGGTGTATATAAATTTGTCGCACCTTCTGTTAGGAATGGAAACGGAGGGAGGGAGGTAATTATGGATAAGTGCAGGATAATTTCCACCCTGGCAGAAAGGATTATCCACACAAGTAGAGGACATGGACTCTTCCCCCCTTCCCTCCCTTTCCTCTCCTTCCTCTCGCCGTATTTCCTTGACACTCACATTACTCCAGTGTCACTCCAAATGAGCTTATAGGCAGCTGCAGGGAGCACACACTGGAGCTCCATATAGCGTGGTATTCATTACCCTCGCCCTAACCTTTACACAAATGGAACCGCAATCCTCCTTTGTCTTCATTTTCTCCCCGCTCCCTCTCTCGCTGCACCTCTCCGCACCGAGCTGGTGGCTCCGCAGGTTTGTCATCTTCTGAGGTTCCTCAAGGTCGTAGACACATTTTCCATTGATGGACCAATTACCATCAGCAGTACAGACATTGTGTTTGAGCGAGGAGATCCGGAGAGAAGGACATGCTGTGTGCAGAGGCAACGTGAGAGTGCCTTTTACATCTTGTTTACACGCGAAGGTGCTTTTACAGTGGTGGCAGGGAGGGTCGTTTTGTTCTTCAGGTCCCAACAATTCTACTGAAGCTTCCAAAAATAAGATATCTGCAAATAAAAAGCAGAATCTGTAGAGGACGAGATTTTAGTGTCATTTGTAGTCCGAGTAATATCGACTAATCCCAGGCGTTGATTCAATGCAAGTATATGCTCTCTGTGGAGGGCAAGAGAGGGACTTTTCCCCTGTTTTATGCACTTAGGAAGTCATTTCCACAAAGCTTTTAAAGTCAATGATTTACCAAATGTAATCAAGATTATACTTTTTGTAATAGTAGAGTAACTCCAAGTTAAAAGCCACATCTGGAAGCCACAGGACAAGAGTTTCAGATCCTTTTTAGTCTTTTTTTGGTCAGAGTCAAATCAACCAATCATGTCGCAGGCTTTGGTTGGATACAGGTGAACAATCCTCCTGAAGGGCAACTGAGGCTAATGCTACATGCACGCTTTATTTCCTTTCAATCATTGTTTATCAAATCAAATCAAGTTTTATTTATATAGCACCTTTATAAACTATTTTTGGTCGAGCCAAAGTGCTGTACATAAAATAAAAATAGCCTACAGTAGAGACACTTTACAGCTAATACAACAGCACAGATTGTTCAGAATATCAGTATGACCCTCTATCCTTAGACCCTCACATCGTACAAGGAAAAACTTCCGGAGAAAACCCCACAGTTTAAAGGGAAAACAATGGGAGAAACCTCAGGGAGAGCAACAGAGGAGGGTGTTTAACCTCAGGCTCTATGTCTAAAATAAAACAATACTATATATATATATATACAGTAGGTAGATTAATCCTTGTAAGGGAGGAAACAAATGTATTTAAAGACCTTTAAAAACACATATTTTTGACATGTAATGTCCTTAACATAGCTTCCACTGTGACGGATGGAGCAAGTTTTTTAAAGGGCATATGCAGCTGAGAGATTTCCTAATTTGACACCCAGTCCTGAGGATATGAATAATACCATCCGAAGTGTTGACACTGAAATGCCACTGAGCACCCGGGCCAGAATATTTCTCAATCTCAGAGTTTCATACTTTAGAGGCCGGAAATCCCTGCTGAGGTACAGCGCACTTACTTTATATCGGAACATAGAAAAAACTGTATATTTCAATAGGCATAGGTTATGAGAGGTTAGTGATCACTCTTTAATTGTTTATTTAGATTATATTCAACCTTATTGTCATTGCACAGAGTACAATGATATGCAGTTTGCATCCAACCAGAAAGTCAAAATAGTATGAGGTTACAGTATAAACACATTGATTACACTACCACAAATGTTGCAAATGTGAGGCAAGGTGCAGACACTGTAAATATATCCACTACAGGAAATGCTAGCATTCACTGTAGGGCCGCACAATTTGGAAAATAATAACTCATTGCAGTCATTTAGAATGATTTTGCAATTGCCATATGTTTTGAAATATCAGAGTAAGATATCAAAATGGTCTTGATGTTATTTATTGAAGAAATTATGTACAAAAACAAAAATATTTTATAATAGTATATAGAAAATAAACATTAGGCCGGGACTCCTCTGCAGCACTGCATTATCTTTCCATATTTGTATTTGACTAAGTACTGTGCTGACTGCAATTTGGTTATTGCTTCACTCCATATTGCAATATCATGTCTGTTATGTACACTTTATTTAGTTAGTGTGGTCCTATTCATGAACATACTTTATTTGCATGCATGTTCTCACTATTATGTCCCTGCAGGTTGAACATACTGTACATTTGTACTGTATTCTGTACATGAGCACTTCTGGAATAATTGTAGCACAGTGTCATCTATCTCAGCGCTCCTAATTAACGCTGCAGCAGAATGACTATCACAGCTGACCTCCATGCTTCCTCTTCTGAAGCAGCTCGTCGTGCTCTCACCACAATTAAAAATCCCTTTGACATCAGGCGTTGCTGGGGAATCCGGTGTTTGCCGCTGTGTTGGATCAGCGCCTAGACAGCACGATGTGGACGTCCAAGCAGCTCACCAACTTCCTGTACAACGGGCCCCCGGAGGACCGCCCCCCCGGCATGCCCCCCAACGACTGGAGAAACGTTTACAACGCCACCACCGACATCCTGAAGCTGCTCTCCAACTTCCTGGGCGTGAGTCTTTTTTTCTTCTTCTGTGCTTTTATTAAATGCTCCTGCTGCATCGGAGAGATGGGGAAAATAGCATTTTCTCTGACATGTCAAATATAATTCTCCCTGGTGAGGAAATCGGTGACTCATATTTTCCCTGAACCCCTGAAATTACCCAGGTGAGTTCTCTGGTTGGATTTGGCTTTAAAAATAAGTTCATGTAACCTTTTTTAAAGTGCTCTCTTTTTAAAGTGCTCTCTTTCAGTGGCAAAATACGTTTTAAAATACCAATTAATCGACTTTTCCCCCTCAGTTGTTGGGTTATTTAAAAAGCATCCAGATGAATCAACTAAACCAGCAACTTGTCGTCTTTAGCGCAGAGCTTTTTGTGCCTTTTATTGCTGTTTTTTTTTTTATCTCCTGCTTGTGTGTTATTCTCATTAAAGTTTAATGTCCTTAACTTGAAAACTGTCGAAACATCTGTCACAACAACACAGCTTCCATGATCATCATCAAAAATACATTGTTATGTGCCTGACTACAGTGAGTCTGTAGGAGAACACACACACACACACACACACACACACACACACACACACACACACACACACACACGACAGTGATGTATTGATCCCTGGCACAATCTCCACAGAAACTCTTCTTCTCCCTGTGTGTGCATGTACACATATACACACACGCTTTAATATAAATCTACAGGCAGGTAAGATGGCAGCTTGGGTTGAACACACTCGCCCAATGAAGTTCCAACTTAATTAAATCTCTTTTCTGCACTTATACAAAATGCATCGCTCAGAACTGACTCCAGGACGATGACATTATTATACAGCCTGTACTGTGTGTTTCAAGTCAACACATCTGCAGAAATACAGAGTGTCTTCCAGTCCAGGGCTTAATATGACACACTGTCAGCACTACTGATGTAAAGGTTACGTGCAAAACACTAATATAGTTGAGTAAATGAAGCCTTATATAAACGAGTTTCTGCTAGAGAGCATATGAAAATCAGTCACATGTTCATATGCATCACTAATCTTACTGACAAACAATGCCTCCTTAGAGAGAGCGTGCTGTGTCTACATTTGTTCAATACTAGTTAGCCTGTTGCTAATAGGTGCCTGAAAGCAGAAATGTGTGTCCTTGAATTAATACATACTAGCATTTTAATAACTATCTGAGTCCATGTTCTGATTGGCTGAAGAACCCTCTGTTTTTATATCACAAGCTTAAACGACCTTTAAGACTCCTCAATGTACAAGTCACACCCATTCATACAGAGGAAGAGGCTGTCACACAAGGTGACATCCTCAAAAATCCTCCCATTGAAATGCAACCGCACTACGTAACAGCCACAATCACCCTAGGGTTAAGATATTGAGATGGTGGAATCTATTTAATGAAAAATGGACATAAGGTTAGTAAATGCAGCATTACCATTACTAGATTCAGATGACACTGCCCTAATGCTTTTTTTTTATTTTGCGAAAATATATATTCCTTTTAGTATGGTGTCATTATATTTATGATAACTGTCTCAAAAACATGCAAATATTAGTGAAAGATTGAAAAAGTATTGCTGTGGTGTTGCATGTTACTGGACTGTGATGGTTTTAATACACTAAAGGTTTTCCTAAAATAAGACTTTATATGTTGAATTGTTACACCTGTATTATGAAATGTATCATTGCGCCAGACTTAAAAATACACAATAAAAAGGTTGCATTGCACTATAGTAATATTTAGTAACAGGCAACATGTTAAAATATCTGATTTCAATAGAAAAGTCCCAGTCTACAGAAGTTATTTTACGAACTGGAAACATATCTTTGTTTGGTACAGATTCTCTATAGTAATCACACCATGAATATCTCTCAATAGTTATGACAATAAAGATGCTAAAAATGGTCATATCCTAATTGCAGTATCAGTGAAAATAAGTACCAACAAGTTATTTTGTCCAACTCCTGCAGCCTGGATTATGATCCATATGTTTCGCTCAGCTCTGTCCAAACTGTGTGACCGTTATAACTGAGGGATGCTGCTGCTGCTGTGATATTTTGTTTACCGCTGCAGCTTGATATAGCTCAGAGAGGGGGGGGTCCTGGGGGAGACATGATAAAACTGTTGCAGCGGCCGGGCTGTGTGGACAGCTGTCAGGTGAGACTGCCTCCCAGAATGCCTTGCTCATTATCCTTTCATGAAGCCGGGACGAGTCTGCAGATCGAGGCTGTATCTCATTTGTTGTCTCTGCTGAAGCCCAAAACATGTCCCCCCCCCTCCCCTCTGGCAGCGCCACATAATTTGGATCTCTGTTAGTCTGAGTGATGCTTTTCTCTAAATATCCATCTGCCAGTCTGTCAGGGAGTCCGTGCATAACTCTGCTTTATCCCCTTTTCTGTTGATTTGTATGAAACCTGCTTAATCTGTCATTTGTGGTACCTCTGTTGGCAGTGTTTGGACCTCAATAAGTTTGAGGCGGTCCCCACTGAGAGCCGTCTGTTGAGCAGAGCGCAGGAGCTCCTGGAGAACGAGACGTACTGGGCCGGGTTGGTGTTTGAGAACCTGCAGCCCAACGCCAGCCTCCCCCCGCCCTACGTCAAGTACAAAATCCGTATGGACATCGACGAGGCCGAGGGCACCACCAACATAAAGGAAAGGTGTGTGACTGAACCTCTCGTATCAGAAACATCCTGCTTCTGTTTTCACTCTCTCTGATTTGACACATTTCAAATTGTGTATAACGAGAAGATTTGATTTTGTGCGTCTGAATGCTTCCGTTAACAAGTAGGAAAAGAAACGGTATCAATTAATACTGTATTGCCATCAGTATCACTTAAGGGGTTATCCTCTAAAACTGTGGATTTAGAATTAGTGTTGCTATAATTTTAAAGGTAAGACTCTAAGAATTTTTTATTTCTTCAAGCAACCAGCAACTTTTCAAAGTATTCCTTTTAATCCCTAACATGAAGAATTCTGGATGTTTCTGATGTTTTCTTTTGTCTTTGAAAGTTTCCTGTATGACATGTCTCCTCTATAAACCTCCTGGCAGTGTTTCTGACTGCTTCTAGTTTACCCTTTGCCGAGACGGATCATGGTGTTTCTTTTTTAATAAGGTCGTGGTCTCCGGGGGCCCGGGACAACCCCCTTAACGACCTGCGCTACATCTGGGGAGGCTTCTCCTACCTGCAGGACATGATGGACCACGGCATCATCCGGGCGCACACCCCCAGCACGCAGCCGCTTGGGGTGTTCGCGCAGCAGATGCCCTACCCGTGCTACGTGGATGACGGGTGAGTACAGAGCCGCTATCTGACAGCCGTGTGATTAGCGCCAGAGGAAGGAGGCATTACAGCAATAAAACAGTGCGCTCTCCGGGGAGGTGCCACTCACCGCCGCCACGTACATGAGTTATAGTCTGATCAGTCACTTAGGCCTTCAGATTTCCCCGCGGAAACTTCCTCTTATTTGTCTGGCGTACATTTCTTTAATATCCGATCGCAGAGGAGGGGCAGAGGTAGAGGACTGCCGTAATAATGTCACTGTAATAAAAATGTAACAGGAGAGTGGAATCATTAAGGGTCAGCGAGGGGAAAGGAATGAAGGAGATACTATTGATTTGAGTCAAACCACAGGAAATTCCTGAATAGTTGATGGATGCTGAATTATTTACGCAACCACGGCGAGTCCCTAGCTTCCTCCCGTTTCTGCGGCATTTTATCCTAGACAAAAGGAGAGCAAGATTCTCCTCTGATATCATGTTGGACACACACACACACACACACACACACACACACACACACACACACACACACACACACACACACACACACACACACACACACACACACACACACACACACACACACACACACACACACACACACACACACACACACACACACACACACACACACACACACACACACACACACACACAACGGCGTATCACTCTTAATCTTCCTCAGATTTCCTCAGTGTGTGGAAATGACTCCCATCCACACACAACATTATGATCTCCATTAATAAAGGGGAAAGCCCATCCAGAGGAAAAGATAATTACCAAGGAGATGTAAGTCCGACAACACAACACGCCCCTTCCAGAAGACACTGAATATCCTCTCCCTGTGGGGGAAACGCACAATCAGAGATTAGAGAGAGCTCATTTAAAAATCTGATTTGCTTTGGATCACACAGAATCTGCAGAACAGGTTATTTGGATAAACATATTCTACAGACACATGACTTCAGATTGAAGATGCATTTGAACCGATGTGAATTGAATATTAATATTGATTTAATTCACATCTACGGCGCACTTTCTGTCGGGTATATATTTCCATTGCTGCTTAAAGATGTAATAGTATGCACTTCATGCTTCAGCTGCGTTTTAAACGTTGTTAAATGCACATATTTCATCGTGTGCACTTGGTTTGGCATGCATGGTAGGAGGATAGTTTCAGAAGTACTAATTGAAGGATGTTACAATAAATATTGCACCCAGTGGAGGTGTTTAAATCTGAGCAGTTTTGGCACTTTGTATTACCCAAAGCAATGAATCCTTCCATCTTGAAGTCAGGGAGTACTCTCTCCCACATTGTATCAGCTGCGTCGTCAGGTGCAGCTCATTGTCGCCATTAAATCCGCTTATTTGCCTCGTCTTCCTAACACAAAGGATTCATTACTACAGAAGATAAATTGGAGTTGCGGCCGCGACACCATTGGGTCTTCCTCCTGCAAAGCGGTTTGGGCATTTCTATTAATGATTAACACTTTAAAATGGCTATTTCATTCATAAATAATACACAGAGCGGAATCACATAAAGGAAAGATGCATGATGGGAAAACCTCTGTGGTGATTATTTTACACTTAAAGAGGCCATATTCTGCGTTTTGTGGTTTTCCCTTTCATGTAGTGCGTTATTTAGGTTTGTGTGCATGTTAATGGTCTTCTCCACCCCCCACCCCTATCATTTGAACATTATATCATGGAGACGTGTCAGAATAGAGGCTCTAAATACTTATATGAACCTGAGCATGACAAGAACATGTCCCCTTGAAGAAGGAATAGAGATTGTGCTTCAGGTATAACTTGACCATAGCATCAAGTTACTTTATTAGTTTAAAATGCTCTTACCATCTGAAAAATGTGAGAAATATCATACATGCAAACACTCTTAATAGAAGAGTTGGACACATGAAAATGTGGTTGCAGTCACAGTTCTTGGCAAAAGGAAGTTTATTCATTTTGGACACGGCAGGTCGTTTTTCGACAGTTGTTGAAATATTTAGCACTTAGCTCAGAAAACTGTTATTAGTTTGCCATCCTTTATCATCTCACAGAAACAATATTTCCTCCTCTCTGATAAACTTTGAGGCCGTACTATCTGCTCTGACCTGGACGCTCGTCATCACGCCCGCCTCTGAGATGATTTCCTCTTTTGTGCGTTGCTCATTTCCTCCTCTCTGCTCCCGATGAGCTTCGAACAATCTGAGCTTCTTCAACACCACTGACCCTGCTGGCATTTCCAGCCGCAGATAACCAAGCGGTGTTGGCGTCCTCGGTCTTCATACTCACATTGAACACAGAGATGATAATGATGGGGGGGATAAAGCTTGACCCCTGCAAGGCCGACAGCTCATAAACGGCTCTTTATCAGCGGCCCCCTGCCCACGGAGGATGAATCAGAGCATCTCTTGTTAGGAACTGATGCTGTGCTGCACATCAGACGCTTGGTGTGAGATCTGAGGCTGCTTTCAGAGAGACGCGATGCAGGCTGCGGTGGGCGTGAGCTCGGTTCAGGATGAGAGAGGGGATATGGTAATTAACCTCATGTGTGCACTGCTTGCACTCAGAGTGGGTGACATGTTGGATAATATTTGGGACATCTGAAGCTCATAACAAGATAAAATCAGCTGTTTCATGCCTTGGGCTCGGTGCAGAAGTGATGCACAGGAGGGACAATGTTCCTGGAAAAAAGGCGTATCATCTACTGCAAATACAGCTTTATAAAGAGTGTTTATCCATGCTGATATTAGAGAATAATAGGGATATACATGTTTATTTGGATGCTTAATGGTCACAATGCTGGCGATGTGTAGCCTATCAACAGGTTGATCACAAAAGCCGGACGTTTATCTTTGTTCATTTATCCGTTTAATCAATAAGCCCATAAAGCTCTGGTGGATCTATGATTAAATGTCGAATAATTTTTCACTAGAAAATGTGGATAAAGATATTTAAATATTTTCTCAGTTTGTGCTACACTTGATGCCTTCATGTTTTTTTTAACTTGATCTGATATTGCAGTCATCATTATTTTAATTTATATTCTTTTTGTAAGGCTGATTTTCAATGTGTATTTAGCTCTTTCTCCAAACGTTGCCTCCCTTTTATAAATATGAGGTTTCAAACAACAAAGGACTCTTTATCCCTTAACCACATGTTCCTTGAGCAATCATTTCTAGCAGCATATTGAATAATAAAGTCTGCTCCCTTCAATGAGTGCCCGTCTGCAGCCAGCAGGTATTTTTGGTATATCTGCTCAGAATGAGATTTCTTTAGAATAGCCCTCCGTCCTGTGGGAGTCTGCTCTCTCCTCTCTCGTCTTTATTTCCTGAGAATCAGTCCTCCAGCGTCCCTAAATGTAGGTCAGGCTGTTGATGTTAACACAGACCTGCAGGGACTTTTATTACTTAAGCACCTCGATCGATCAGCGATGTATAATTCAGGAGCATCTGGTGGCAAGGTTGTCAGTGTCAGACACGCCGTGCATCACTGATCCCCCACCACCTATCGTCTGTCAGCTGTTACATAGATGTTATCCAGATAAACCCTTAATTAGCATTCAACCTGATGCTTTCACAACTAGAGGTGCTAATGTAGCTTTATTTGCCAAATCATATTGATTTCAAGTTTCCAGACTCAGAGGCACTTTTCTTCTGCTTCTAATCTCGTAACAGATTGTGGTTTTAGTCGCTCTGGGTCTGGAAACTCTGTGCCATCCTGCAGCTAATCAAGTCCTCGTTTGAAAGTGATCCATCCCTCGAGGGCCGGGGAAGTGTCCTCCAAAAAGAGTCTGTCTTTCTCTCTTTGAAATGAACTTCCTCTGGCTTTCACTGGAACTCACTTCATCTCTTTGGTGTGTTTGCAGTTACTGACAAACCTCTCCATGCAAAACATTATTTTCCTAATACATCATATCATTATGAGTGAATTGGCTTCCAGAAATATTGTCCACGAGAATAAAAGCAGTCACAGTAGGAGACTACAAAGATCAATTTGAAAAGGAAACGTATTTGAAAATAAATGAGGGCAAGGCAAGTTTATTTATATAGCACCTTTCAACACAAGGCAATTCAAAGGGCAAATTAAATGACTGATTCAAAATGGCCGTCTCTTACGTTGGCCCAAAACACAAATGTGCCATCAGACATGGAAATTAAGAAACATCTGCACAAACTTGACGAAACATGCACAGCGTTTACTAAAAGCTTGCATTAGCAAAACACTGCAAACACAACGGAAACCAGGGGTCACTAAAAAGGGACGCACACAGCTGGGACCGGAGTGCTTGTGGAGATTCTGTGATAATAAAGTTTGCTAACTGTCACAGTTCTTTTAATGTGATCGCATGATTCCTTCCCGTATTATTGCAGATCTGCTGTAAGCTAGCTCGCTACAAACTAACCTAGTCAAATATACTGCCGAAACCAATACAACTATGAGAACAGTGACAGTTGGCCAACTTTATAATCCCTTCTAGTGTTGCTTGTTTTCATTTTGTCTTTATGTTTCGTCATGTTGGTGAAGAAGTTTCTCCTTTTGCATGTTTTTTGGTCGCATTTGTGTTTTTGAATTTTTTATTAAACTGCAGCGTTTTTCCTGATGGAAATGTTTGGGGCCGCTGTAGCACATTTGCACCTCTTGGCCACCGTAGACTTCTGCAAAAAGAAAACAAATCTGCAAGTTTAAGAGCAATTAAAGGGGATACGATGCAATAAGGCCTTAGCCATAATTAAAAGAGAAAGTAGTTTCATGAACGTGCTAGATGTTAAATAGCATTTACTTTGTGTCTCTGTGTGTGTGAGAGCTTTGCCTGCATTACACAGTCAGTATTTATGGAATGCGAGCACAGTGAGATGTAAAAATCTATACTTTGTCAAAATCTATTTGGTGTCTCTCCTTCACTGTCTAATAAAGCACAGGAAGCACTTTGTTATATTGCCTGGGGAGAAGATATTGACATGGCATTTTGGTGGCATTATGAATCTGGTTTAATATCGCCTCATTGTGTAGTAACAGCCTCCGATCATACATCACGTCTGGCAGCGCTGCAGCACTAAATGTTTGATTGAGCTGATGCACCAGGTTTATGAAGGTTAGCTCAGCGTGACGATAAAAACGCCTCGCAGGCAGCGAGTCCGCGGATACGACTCCATCGTCTCCATCGTCCCTCACGCTGAAAACATTAGAAAATGATTCTCTCTTCCCAAACCTGAGCACGTACAGGGTAATATTGCAAAAGACAACCTTTAAAATAAAGTAAGCGTGTAAAAAGCTGATTCTCTTTTTGTTTAGGGCCATTATCTTTATTATCAATTCATCTTTATTTCCCCTCAAATGTTGTAAAATAGTAAAAAGCTCATCAAACTCACCGTTAGCCCAAGGTGATGCGGCAATGTCTCTGTGCTGTTGATAGTTTTCAGCATTTACGTTCATCTGAGACATGAATATGAAACTGGCATTCTGGTATGGCCTGTATAAATGGCGGCCATCTTTGACCAAACGTGTCTGATTCCAGCTGTAACTTTGTTTATCTATGAAATTAACATGTTTGACCACATCTGAAAATATGAGCTTTTTGTCTTACTTTCTCACGCCAAGTACTTCCAAACTTAAAAAATAGACACAGAGGCATTTCAGGACCTCGTATTGCCTTGTTGCTTCACCTCTCTGCTGCTCTGTCCAGCTTCATCCAGAACATCGGAGGCATCCTTCCCATGTTCCTGGTGCTGGCCTTCATGTACACCGTGTGCATGATCATCAAAGACCTGGTGCTGGAGAAGGAGCTCCGCCTGAAGGAGGTGCTGCGCGCCGTGGGCATTCAGAACGGCGCCCTGTGGGCCGCTACGTTCTTCGAGAACATGGTTCTGCTCACGGTGCCATGTGCTCTCATAAGCATCATGGTGAAGGTCAGTGGAGAGGAGACACTCAGCGCAGATGCCCAAACACAAAGCATGCAGTGTCAATATAATGCTCAAAGCTAGCCACTTGTTTTGCACTAAAGGTCTACTATTTCATTGACTTTTGAAGAAGTATAACATCTTTATAATGCATAAAATCATTTTTGATTTAAAGTGGACACAACAGGTGAATAAATAAATAAATAAAATGTAACGAATAGATATCACAAGTTCAGTATTTACATTAACTTATGTTATTTTAAATATGCAAATATATCATTATCTAACGCTAACTTTAGTCAAACAAATAGACAAAGTTAGTCAAATGAACTCCTAAATATGGATTTAGGATGTTTTTGTTTCCTCTAAGATACATGCAACCAATACTTTTTTGTCACATTTGACCCTTTGACAAAGTATAGCCACTTATTTTTCATAAATGTCCATTTTGGAGAGTTATAACACCAACAAAGCTGCATCGTTGTGTATTGAAACGTTGAATTTGAGAGGGACACTACAGGGAGCAATAGTGAAACTTCCCCTTTTGATAGTTTACATTTAAGACATTTTTTATTTATGAAATGTTTTGTTAAAATATGCACAACGAGGCATTATGCTATGCTAAATGTTGGTACATTCAGGAGAAGAACTCTACAGAAAGTCAGAGTTTTTATTTCCTGTAGTCTGAGAAGCAGGGAAATATAAATCTGCTGCTCTGGACAGAGGATTGTTCATGCTTTGTGTTTTGGTATTTTTCGCTGTTATTAATCATTACCAATTAATGAGCACAGAATCAAATCATTACCCTTAATTCTTCAAATCAGCCTCTTCAGTGTAATTAATTGAGCATGGAAGCAACACTGCAATTAAGTCAAATTAATATCACTGCTCCGTTTTTGCCCTTTTATTTCCTCTAATTGCATCACTTCTTCTTCTTTGGTGCTTCATATCATTGGAGGACTGAATGACATGAAAATGCATTTTCTCCCGCTCTAGTTTTGCACCTTTTACATCCCGTATGTTCATAACTTGAATATACACGGCTCTGATTTGTGAGAAAAAGTAGGATGAATGTACTCCTGGGTTATGTGTCAGAGATATAGCCAAACATGATTAATATTTCCTTTTCCCGTGCTGACTAAAAGAAAAGTCTGATAGTAGATATATTTCTGCAGCCTTTGAGCTCATGCATAATATACGCACGCAGGCCGAACAGTGAAGAACAATAGTGAAGACGAGCAAGGCTATCTGAGCTTCATCACGCTCATGATGCATAATACAGTCGAGCGCGATCATCTAATGCTCCTAACATCATCCATCACTGCACAAACAAATCCCAGAAAATGTGACCAACATTAAGTCTTATTACTTGAACACGTTGTAGTTGTTTCAAGTTGCATGCAGTATTATTATTATTATTATTATTATTGCAGCACATCCTTCAGCTCCTTGTTCTGAAGTGTTGTAAACGACATACAAAGGATTGTTATTCTCGATCGGCCTAATCAATTTTTTGCAGTTTAATTAGGAAATGCGGCTGGCAAATAAAATGATATTTGAACAGCTGGGTGAAATGTAATTTCCCATCAGCATGATGTGTTTGGAGCCATCAGCCGTTTGTAAACATTAACAACAATAAATTGAGTTAGAGCAGAGCCTTGGAGGATGTGTATTCAGATCACAGGCCCGCTCTAAGTGATCATTTCACAGCCATTCTCATCGCATTAATAATAATAGCAAATCAAAAGGCAATTATCATAAAGCTGTATCTGGATTAGGTGTGACAACAAACGCTTCTGTCACCGACACCTGATCCCGTGCACTCGGTCTCTTCTGTTATAGCAGCGACTACCTTCTATTGTTCTGGAATCTGTTTTTATTAATAACCAACAGATCACTGAGGATCAACAACACACACACACACACACACACACACACACACACACACACACACACACACACACACACACACACACACACACACACACACACACACACACACACACACACACACACACACACACACACACACACACACACACACACACACACACACACACACACACACACACACACACACACACACACGCTGCAGGGTGTCCTTGTTTTGACACATCCTCCAAATGCTTTGAAACTCATTAAAATGTGATGAATTAGTCGTGCACAACAACAGAGACCTCCTCTGTGTTATTGACGTGTCATCAATCACTCATGCACACAGGACTAAAACTAATTAATGCAATTAGACGCTATTGATCCAGAAATGTGAGGCTGCTAGAACATTACATTTACTTTCAAACTTAACATCCCATTCCTCTCCCACACACTCCTCCCCCCCCCCCCCATCTTCTGAGTCAAGTGCAGACACACTTCAAACAACATGCCTACATATATTCAGAAGTTGTATTTGTACATTTTAAGCTTTTCTTTTTATCAGCACTGTGGTGAGAAGTGTGTCAGTTTCCTCCTGGTGCGCCTAACACCATGTGTGTCTGAATGCCTCTCCTCTGGACAAGGAAATCAGCAGGAGGATCATGGAGATGTGACTGCACGCAGAGATCATTACAATCAGGAAGCTTATGGATGTGATGAGATCTCAGCCAGGAGATGCAGTCTGCACAGCGAAGCCTCTCTGTGACAGCAGTGATAATCAATGTGATCTATATGAACATACAGTAGGATCAAATGAGCATGTAGATCAAATGTGGCTTTACACAGCGGTCAGGCATATTTCAGTGTCTTTTTTGTATAACTTTTAAAATAAGAAACAGCCACAGGAGAAAAAACATAACGCAAGTGCAGGTGCTGTTAAAGGAGAGATGAAAACAAAACCTGGAGACAAAATGAATAAATAATGAACACAAATTATATATGATTATATTATATTATTATTAAAATATAACGATTAAGACACATAACTTTAGATGTAATCTTCAAGCTGGCAGAAAACAAATATGCATCAGCAGCCATACTCCAGACCCAGGTTTATGTTGCTTCTGATGTGCAATGCCTACATGTACCAGGATGCATTGCAAACCTAACAAGTCTAGGAGTTACAGCAGGCTAATATATAAACTACAGATGAGCCGCTAACATTAACAAACTATGTAAGGTAATGAAGAGTTAACGGTATTGCACATGAGCATTGGTGTTCCACGAGTCATCCTCCAGACCCCCGTTATAAGCTGCCCCCGGCTCCCCCCCCCCCCCAGGTTCCTGCGCTCTCTGGCCCAGTCTCTGCCTTTATACATGACGTTAGCCTGGATCTACTCAGTGGCCATGATCGTGAAGGGCATCGTGGCGGAGAAGGAGGCGCGTCTGAAGGAGACGGTGAGGATCATGGGTCTGCGGGGGGCCATCTACTGGCTGAGCTGGGCGGTGTCCAGCCTGCTGCCGCTGGCCCTCAGCGCCGTGCTCCTCGCTCTCGTCCTGAAGGTGACATGATTTACCATCGATTAGAGGAGGACCCAGCTCTACTTCTGCAGAGACTTCAGTCTGACATTATGTTAATGAGGAAAACACGTTTAAATCACGAGGTTTTAATCATAATTGCATCAAAAAGCATAATTTTCCAAACTGGGACTCTCCAGATTTAAACTCAGTAAAAATAGAGCAGGGTCCTCCTTCAAACTGGCACAGTAACAGAGTTTCATGTTGGGTTGTTTCACACAAAATCCTATTTGAACCCTTTTAAAACTCTTTTACTCTGCCTCCTCCTCAAATAATCATCTTTAATCACACTTTCTGAATCTGTTTCCTCCAATCTCCTCGACTAAAACTCCAAAGTGTTTGCTTCAGTGTCATGTGTCTGCTTCCTGTGTCAGTACGGTAAGGTTCTGCAGTACAGCGACCCCTCGGTGATCTTCGTCTTCCTGCTGGTGTTCTGCCTGGCCACCGTCACGCAGTGCTTCTTCATCAGCGTCTTCTTCTCCAAGGCTAACCTCGCTGCGGCGTGCGGCGGCCTCATCTACTTCGTCCTCTACCTTCCGCACGTCCTCTGCTACGCCTGGAGGGACGTCATGGGCTTCCCGGTCAAGGTGGCGGTGGTGAGTCTGTTTTAATATCTCCTCCTGCTGTTGTCATACTCACCGTACTCTGAGGTATGTTACCAGCCACGATAATCACACTTTGGCAATCAAAGCTCCTTTTCCATTTACTCTACTGTATATCCAAACAAACTTGAGTTTGATTATTAAAGATAAGATGACCATGCACACATGTTTGGCATTGTCCACATGTGAAGCCTTTTTGGAAAGGAGTAGGCCATTTCAACCTTAGATATTCCACCTAAAAACGTTTTGTGCATAAATAATAATAAAATAAATGCATGCACTTTTCCAAAGTAACTTTTGCTCTTCCTATTAACAAAATAAACACTATCTGCTCTATGGAGAAATGAACTTGTACTCTTAGATTCCAAGAAGATAAATGGGATAGATCTTTGGAAAATGTAACTGTTATACATGGTTAAGATCTTTTTTTGTTATTTAATTTAATTAATTAATTAAAATGGTTCTTTTATGTTGACCAATTGTGCTGTATTGTTCCAGTATCAAATAAAACATGAAAGAAAAAAATATATACAAATGAAAATAAATAAATGAATACATTTCCACACAAATAAGTAAATAAATAAATGTACAAATAATGAAATGAACACGTACAATGATTCTTACATATATTAATGTCTTATATATATATTTTTTAATTTTATAATCTTCGCTGATTGTGCTCTGTTGTCCCAATAAAAAAGAAAACAGATTAGATAAACATTTATTTAAGTGGCAGGGAAATGCAAAATGTAAATGCAAAAGTATGAATTGTTTTCAAATGTAAAGATATTTGTAATTATGAAAATACAACTACTACTTTGGACGTGTGCAAAGTCCAAAGTAACTCCATCAGGTGCCGGTTGATAACGTTTCTCATGTTGAAAGGAAGTTCATCTACTCAATTATTTCTTTATAGATTTGCCCTCATCCTCTCTGCATAACTCTGATAATGAGTTGTATCTGCAAGATGGATTTAGAGTTTCTGTGAACTTTAAACATTCAATCATTTAGGAATACATATTCATCCTGTCACTCTGCATTGCTTCCCAATTGTCTTGACATATTTTGCCACAAACCTGCAGAACTTTATTAAAACTGGACGCACATAAAGAAGGGAGTAGACGGACACAGCGAGGAAGATTCTCCACCCTCTTCTGTCTCATCAAGATAAATGCTGCACCATTGCTCAACCTTCAGTGTAGCCTTTCTGCGACCTTTATGGAGCTGCTGCTATCATTTGTCCTCACGCTGTCCTTTCTGCACACAAAGACACAGCATCCTGAATCTTCATCGCTGTGTATCGTCCCAAAACTTCATCCGGTTATCTTCTATTTTTTTGTCCTTTCAACAATACGATATCAACTCGAGGAGAAGCAAACACTGTCGTGCTTTTATCTATCAAAGTGCATGTCGTCTAGGGCCGTCTGAATGTTTGTATTATATTATTTATTAATAAAATGTCCATTACCATTCAGCTGTATCCACAGAGTGCATACAAATTATTATTTTTTAAATGTATGAAATTGAATTAAATAATTAAATGCATGCCTGAATAAATAGATGAAAATAATGAAAAATATTCATATTGTCTGAAAGGACTAAAAACGAAATTTCGATTACCGTAGATTAAATATCTTTAAAAATACATTGTGATATATCATTTTAAGGCTATATAATTGAGGCTTCCTAATAGACACACTTTCAAATGTATTGTACTTTGTTAAATCTGCTTCAAACCGACATCCAATAGAAATAACTTTGACCGTAAACATTATTTCACTCTTTCCAGTCCATTTCCTTTTGCACTCTGCATGCAGGTGATGTATGCATTTTAAATATAAAGGAGTGCAAACCTTTTTAAATCTCCACACTCCCCCGGCGCTTACATCTCCCTCTGCCTCTGCACAGTGAGATGGATCTCCCTCTGCTCCTCTAATTAGCATGAGCAATGTTCCTCTGACCAAACCACTATCCAGTTCATCCTCACACTTCATCACTGGTGTGTGTGTGTGTGTGTGTGTGTGTGTGTGTGTGTGTGTGTGTGTGTGTGTGTGTGTGTGTGTGTGTGTGTGTGTGTGTGTGTGTGTGTGTGTGTGTGTGTGTGTGTGTGTGTGTGTGTGTGTGTGTGTGTGTGTGTGTGTGTGTGTGTGTGTGTGTGTGTGTGTCCAGAGCTGGGATGAAACCCCATCGTGCCGAGGCATACAAATTGTCCCCCACATTGTCCTTGATAATGAAGTCTATAATTTCTAAAGATCACCTGGATTTACGAGAAGAGCTTCTGAGAGCAGCTGCAGGCAGGAATCACATCCTAGCACTCTCTACTGTACTTTTTAAATCTTTTTTTACCTGCACTTCTGAACGAGGTGGAAACAAGAGAGCGCCTCGAGCTATTCTGTTTTCTGGAAATATTTTCAATTAATCTTTCTGTCCTGGAAAAATCCCGAGGAAAATGCTAATTCCTGCAAAATCATTTGATATTGCTCAGGTCATAATTGATTCCTGCTTTTTCAACATCTGGACGCTCACTTCAGAATATGGGTTTTGTTAAAACATGTCTAATAATGCACTCTTATTTAGGAAACTCTCAATAGACCAACATAAGTACATTACTATTACCTACTGTGCTAATCACAATGCACTGCTCATTATTCTCTCAGTATATTACAAATAATTGCCAATATTCTGGTGTGTGTGATTATTTTCAACTCTTCTAATATAATTTGTAATATAGAATAAACTGAGACAATTAACTATATTTATTTTTGCAAGAAACACAAAGGGAATTCAATACAACAAGGCTCTCAATGTCTATGTTGTCCGTAAAGCAGATTGGGATGAATAGAGTACATCTTATCTTATCTTTAAAAAGGACCTACATAAATATACCAGTTTACTCATCGCAATGCAATGCTGATCTTTCTCTCAGTAGTTATGAGTATCAAAATAATATTCTGCCAATGAACTAACCGATTCCCAGTGTTGTTAAACTTTCCAGACTTTCTGTTCCGACATGTTCCTGCAGGAATAAAAACTCTTCCAGTTTATCAAATCAATCTTCGTCACACAGGAGCTGGTTGTGCTCCTGTCCGTCATGCAGCTGTCAGAGACGACTTTCTGCACAGCGCCTCTGATCGCTCTTCCTCTAACGATGCTCTGTGGCTGCAGCCAGATGAATCTGACATGTGTTCATGTGAGGCGCTTATTTGGTCCGCCTCCACCTCCTCTCGGAGCTATATAAGTGGCTGCTGTGGTTTTGTCAGCCATTCATTCCGAGGTCAAGGATAGTTGCCCTGCTGTCACCTCGTTCTCTGACTGTCTGCTGATTGCTTGTCAGAGGAAACAGGAAGCTGGAGGTCTGTGTCTCTGCAGCAGGTCGCTCCTCTTCCTCAGCCTGGTTGTGTAACACCGGGCAGGCAGTCTCCGTGATTGTTGCAGCTTCACAAACGCTGTGAGCAAATGAGGCGTGATGAAACAGCTGGCGGTGCGGAGTGATAGGCCCGCGGCAGATGATGTCTCATGGGCAAAAGCATCATTTGCAATTTCCCTCTGTACTGTATGAGAGCACAGACAAATCTCAGTTTGCAGCTCAGTCTCCATCTTTGTTCTGAAATGAAGTCCTGAGAGATGTTCACAAAGCCGGCGCAGCAATTACAGCAGCTGAGCTTCCTTCTGTCTGCCGCTGCCGATCAGCTGAGCGTGACCTCGATGCTCAGATTAAGTCATCACCTGAATCACTGAATGCTATGTCCTCTGAGTCGTTGCTTTGGAATGACGTTTCTCCTTTACTGCCGATAATTAGACGAGCAGATGGACACTATTTTCGTGTCAGGATGTAAAATATGGAGCTGGTTAGCTTAGCGGTCTGAAAAAGCTAAAATCCCAATGTTACCTCTAGGCTGGGCTCTGGTTTAAGACAGAGGGTGAAAAGGATGCTGCAGCACAGGCGCCATAAAACAAATAAAGAGCTTTGTGAACATTAAAGCTTGGAAACATGTCACAGTAGAGACTCAAAATACTTATATTAAACCTGAATATATGCAGAATTTGTGCTATTCCTTACTAATGAATACTGTTAGGGAGATAAAAGAAAGTTTAAATCATAATAATAATTTTGTTTACGTGATATATAAGATTTCAAAGATTACAAGGAGGTCAAATAGTCGAGAATACAAAAAAATGAATCATAGTAATCTAAAAATACTCAACAGATGACCCCCTCGGTAGAAAGTACAAAATAAATAAGACAATAACAAATTAAATAATAATAATAATACCATTTAATAAAAATAAAGATTTAGAATCTTAGGTACATTAAATATATTTAAAAGATGCCGGTAGTCCCCATGCTTGGTTAAAGTCATGCACGCATTAACTCCTCCTCGCACTCTTTCCGATCCACCATGCTCTTGTCAATCCTCCAGAGTCTGCTGTCCTGCGTGGCGTTCGGGTACGGCTGCGAGAACTTTGCGAAGTACGAGGTGCAAGGCATCGGGATCCAGTGGTCCAACATCCTCCAGAGCCCGGAGGAGGGCGACAGCTACACCTTCATCGTCTCCATCATCATGATGCTGTTCGACGCCGTCTTTTACTGGCTGCTCACCTGGTACATCGAGAACGTCTTCCCAGGTATGCACTGTTATTAAAGCTGATTCATTTGACACCTAATGATTCTCTTAGAAACTCAGTTAATGTACAGAGTAGAGATATAGGATTTATAATATATGTGAGTTTTGCATTGGCTACATATGGATATACACATATACACAAATTGGTCATCCTGTCATTAAGAATATGTATGTTATTGCACAAAAACATGAATGAGATCAAAATTCAATATTGATGCAGTCATGCAAACAGACTTAATGCTTTATAACGGAGAGACAGGATGTGTAGGGAGGAAACATGAACTGTAATTCATGTTTCTGAAGTAAAATGTGAATATCACCTGATCCCAGGTCAGTATGGGATCCCGAAGCCGTGGTACTTCCCCGTCACGGCGTCGTACTGGTGCGGGACCGCCTCTGTGACGACCGCTGCCCCCCCCTCGCTGAAGGACCCCTCCGTAAACAGCGGTAGGTAATATGTGTGTGTGTGTCTGTGAGAATGAAGTGTTAGTTTATCGCGACGGCTCGCAAAGAAACAGCAACACCTGATTTGTCACTTCAGGTGAAAATGGAGTTTGTTGCTTTGTGAGGAACAGCGGTGTGCAACTCGTGAAAAAAAAATATTTCCAATTAACATTCAGAGGATCGAGTGAGGTGTCTTCAAATGTTACACTTTTAAAGGAATACAGAGTGTTCTAAATAAATAATTGTATTTTTAAGTTCATTTAAATGTGTCACTCTCAATATATCATTTTCTGTGAAGATAATGAAGGCATGTTTTATAAGTGTATGCATGTTTTGTTTGCGTGTGTCTGCAGAGTATCTGGAGAAAGCACCGCCCGATATGAGAGCAGGCGTCTCAATCCGTAACCTGGTTAAAATCTACAAGACGGGGAAGAAGCTGGCGGTGGACGGCCTCAGCATGGACTTCTACGAGGATCAGATCACGTCTTTCCTCGGACACAACGGAGCCGGGAAAACCACCACCATGTGAGTCACCTGTTGCTCCTCTAGAAGGTTGTGCTCTGCATGTTTGAAAGAAATTGGGATAATAGGTTGGAAGAGTTTTAGGATGACAGGGGGTTAAAACACAAACTGTAGGTAAGACTAAGAAGCAGAGAAGAAAAAGCTCTGAGCGAATTTAACCAAACATAACAGAGCACTGAAAACATGCACATGCTACTATCTTATTCTTTTTAAAGTTACATAAGCAAGAAGCATGCAAAAAAAGAAGAAAATAGTTTATTTATGCTATTAGCTATTCACTTTATTCCATGTGAAATCAATTTGGAGAGACTAAAAACATAATCTTTTATTCATAATTGTATTATTTTAACGAAATCAAATAATGCAAGTCTCGAGGACTGGCCAAAAAAGTTTGAAATAGTTGTAGGTATATTGAGTTCCTTTCCAGCTCTATAATTACAAAGGAGTTATGCATCATCTCTAAGCTTAATAATAATCAGAGTGTGTGTGTTTGTGTGTGTGTGTTTCCTCTGCAGGTCCATCCTGACCGGCCTGTTCCCTCCTACATCGGGAACGGCTCTGATCAACGGATACGACATCCTGTCTGACATGGACTCCATCAGGAAGTATCTGGGAATGTGTCCGCAGCACAACGTCTTGTTCAATGAGTGAGGGAAATCTGCAAGTTTAAACACTGCTATAACCATGCTTTCATTTCAGTGTTTTTAAAAGAAGAGATCATTAGAGTGCATAATGAGGTCTCATGATCATTATCCCTTTCTCTTTTCTCCTAAAAATCATATTTCTCCTGATGGCATCGTTCCCAACTCGTACATTCCACCTTTAGCGTCCCTTCGGTTTCTTTCTCTGCACAAACTGATTACCTGCAAGTCCTACATCATAATTACGTCTGAATACCTGCAGATTACTTTCATTAATATGAATCCCTGACAGTCAACGCATCTCTATTAAACAGGGTTAAAATGCATGCACACAGACAGATAGACATCACGACATATTTTGATCCCACTTTTCTCTATCAGTTCCAAACGTGCACTTGAGAAAAAGCAGCCTCATCATCTTGCAGGATTGCATTAATGTGACAGTTCTGGACACTTCAAACACTTTTACATAAATATGTGGCAGGAAGATGGCCTCTTTTATTGCTATTGATGTTCATTTCTCTTCCCAGCCTGACAGTGGAGGAGCATATCTACTTCTACGCCCGTCTGAAGGGACTCAGCCGCCAGGAGGTGCAGACGGAGATGGAGCAGATGATTGAGGACGTTGGTTTACTGCACAAGAGGAAGGATCTGGCTAAGAACCTGTCAGGTGTGTGTCTGGTGAAGTTATGCTGTGATGTACATTTCATTCTAGATGTGTTTTGTGCTCGGTGCATTCATTTATTCCCCCTGGCTGGGAGGGAATATCATCTTCAGATTACCCTTTGCTGCAAGGTGAAGCTGCACCGCACACACACACACACACACACACCGCCCCTGTGTGTCACAGGTTGTGTAATTCATTGTCTGGGGGACATGAGCTTGACAAACTGTCCTCGGTCACGGGTTACTTGTGAGCAAAATCACTGAAAATGACTCTGAAGGCTGATGCATGCCGACATTTCCACTACATTAGCTCTGCAGCAGATGCATTTGGACTGGAGTAACCCGAGGAAGGTGTGTCTACTCCTCTGACATCAATCTTCTTGCAAGAGAGAAAAAAACCGATCATCCTGACACATTTAGTATATAATCAGTTCCCATATTGTGTCATAAAAACACAGGAAATACTTTATTCTTTAAGACATAATACATGATGGAGGTTGTTCTGTTGCAGGCGGGATGCAGAGGAAGCTGTCTGTGGCGATAGCGTTTGTCGGCGGCTCAAAAATCGTCATCCTGGATGAACCCACAGCGGGTGTGGACCCCTACGCCCGCAGGGGGATCTGGGACCTGCTGCTCAAATACAAACAAGGTGAGGAAGAACCAACGCTCTGCCGGGTTCAAGTGCGTCCTTACAAATACTTCAAACATGTTATTTTTTTTACTTCTAATGGCTTTGAAATATGGCATAAAATGTGTTATTCTTGAGGGACTGACTTGTTGGTCAGTAAAACGTTCTTATTTTATTCTAAGTGGCATTAAAAAAAGGTCTTGAATCTTACTTGTCTTGAGCTTTGTCTCAGGACAAGTAAGCTTTAAGTGTCAGCTTTAAGTGTTGCTATCATTTGTATGTGTTTTGGTACTTTACTTGAGGACATAACATAAATATACGTTAACTTACTAATGGTGTTGTTCACAGCCTTTAATATATGTGAATAATTTTAGTTTGTATATTTTACAGCAGGAATTAACATAAATACACACTAACCTACTGATAGTGTTCATATTAAGAGAACAAGAAAAGAAAGGAAAAACTATTATAACAATAAAATACAAACACAAAAAATAACTTTTCCAACCAGAGCTGAGCTACAGGTCAACTTTAGCGCTTGTATTGTGTATATTAACATTCGATTAGGAGAGCTAAGGGTAATGACAGTATCCGATTGACTCTGTGCCTCTCTGCAGTGGGTGGACAGAAATTGTAATTTGTCCTGGAACAGAAGTGAATCTGAGACGCTTTAATTGACATTTCTATTCAACGGAGTCTGTAATTGTGTCCTCCATCAGTCAGCGTTGTATACCGTGTGTCTCCTGCTGCAGGACACGGACATTACAGCAACATAAACTCAACACGTGTCCAAATGTTGAATGTGCATTGAGTGACATGCCGCCCTCTCTGTCATTAGCTCATCATTAACTTCCACAGATAACTCAGCGTTAATGAGAACTCCCACATCCTGTTAGTCCTCTAATTGGCACATCAATACAGAGTGTGTTTTTTATAGAACATTCTACTTATTTTGGCTCTTCACTGCTAATTAAGCGTGCAGGCTTTTCAAACAAGTGTTTTGATTGAATTGGCTTTCCCTGAGAGGCCTCTTTTATTTGAGCTGGAAAGCACCACACAAATATGACATTTTTGTCAAAAAAGCAACCAAACAAGATTTAGATTACACAGCAAACGAAACTAGATTTCTCCCACTAAATTTCTTGGAAGTGAAAAAAGAATTAGCACCTCTGAAGTAAAGTTATTTTATGATTTAATTAGTGCTTGTGTAGTGAAATTAGATAAAGCAGCTCGTCTGAAATGCAATAAACAGAATATTACAGCGGCACAGTACAGCACTGAGATTACATCTGACACATGTAGGAAGGTGATTCACTTTGAGAGGAACAGAGCTGCAAAGAAAATCATTTCAGAGCATGCAAACCTACTATAAGTTATATGTATTTAAGTGGATGCTGATTGCAGCTGTATGTATCTTCCTCCATTCAGAAGCAGTTACACCATATCTGAATCTCATCCACTGAGTAAAATACATTATTTCAGTTTATTCTTTATTATATTGAAATGGAAACAAAATAATGCGTAATGGCTGCGTGGAATTGCTCTGGTTCCCTCACACAGTCTGAAGCGTGCAGGTTAATAATAATATTCACAGTGTGAATGTGTGCCTGCATAGTGTCCCCCGCTTTAAAAAAAAAACCAAGATAATAGAAGGACGGATGATTTCCACAGACGGCAGTTAATAAAGTGTTGCACAATAATTCATCTTTCTGCAGAAGTACATAACATCTGTCCAGGTTGTAGTACCCATTCCTCTCAGGTTGATTTAGAGGCGAGGAAGCTGAATAACGGAACATTTCCAGCCGCTCTTTGCTGTGCGAGTAATTCCAATTTACCTGAACTGCTTTTGATATATCACTTTCTGCTGTAATGCACCACAAAACACGATAAATCAGAAAACCTGAGTGGGCCGTCTGCAGTCCAAACACATTTATTTTACTCCAAACTCTCAGAGGACGCTGAGCCTTTAGATTTTCCTCTTGTAAAGCATAACAAATCCTGAGGAAAATTATGTGTGAGTTTGAGCGTCCAAAATATCTCCTCACCCCCTCCCCTCATCAGCAGCGCGCTCTCCCCCTTATACTAAATAGTTCTGTGCAGCTCGGGGATTTTTTGGGGAGTTTTATTCTTGAGGACTTGCTCGGCACAGCGTAAGCAAACAATATTTAACCGAGGAGGGATTTAGCTGATCAGCTGGTGACAGGGCACAAGAGGAGGAGGAGGAGGAGGAGGAGGAGGAGGAGGAATAGATGGCCAAGCAAAATGTGGAGCTGCAGCTGAAGACGTCTGAGTGTGCCCCCGAGATATATGTGACCTGCGAGGGTTTAACCAGCTCAGCAGCCTTCTGCAATAAACACCAAATGAAGTGAAGATATAAAAGTGCATGTTCTGAGATTGGAATGCCTGATATGGGACAGAAATGTGCAAAAGATATAGAAGAGTGCGAAATGTTTACAGTGTGAAGATAAACTAGATGTGCTCACATGATGTGCATAAAAAAAGTGTCTATATGGGGAGTTCAAGTTAATCACAAATTGAAAATCTGTCTAAATGTAGCAGCGTGTACATGCACCATCATTGCTAAAGAAAAAGCTTCTGTTATTATCTTTAGTTGACCTTTGTGGCATTACTAGCCGTACACATAGAATCTAACACAGTCTGCTGAAAGTGCCTGAGTTGAATCGGGTTCCTTTTTGTCACTAAACGATGAAAAGATGAGGTTAAATGTTTTAAAAGTGACTCCATAAAAAGTGACTGCAGAGTCCCAGCCATGCTGAGACTTAATTACACTCCTTCCCTCTGTCCTGGTGTTTGGGGCACGTGATAATTAACGCTTGTTATCTGATACAGCGTGATATTAAAGGATTTGCACATCTGTGAATAGCCTCGCAGTACATGCTGTCGTTGTCATTGCAATCAGTTTTCGTCGTCTCCGAGCACAGAGGAAATAAGACTCACAGAAACGCTGGAAAGCAGGCTTAGTGTGGCCTTTATCATCATTTTAATTTTGTCCCAGATTCACACCCACACACACTCCTCTGGAGCTTTGTTGCCGCGTTGGTAAAAACAGTGTGGAATTGGCAGAGAGGAGATAAGAGAGCACCATGCAGAGACAGATTGTGATATTGGCTTGATTCGAACACTTCTGATCCCAGACACATTTTCTTGTCAAAACAAACAAAATCCAAAGAGGGAAAATGCTTCAGAGGAGCTTTTTTTAAATTTCCAATCTGTGCTTTAATTTGATTATATTTGCAATCCAGTGTTTCTCTCTCTCACTGAGTCCATTCACTGGTGTGTTTCCTCCTCAGGCCGCACCATCATCCTGTCCACACACCACATGGACGAGGCGGACATCTTGGGGGATCGCATCGCCATCATCGCCAACGGGAAGATGCGCTGCTGCGGTTCCTCGCTCTTCCTGAAGAAGTGCTTCGGCAGCGGCTACTACCTGACGCTGGTGCGAGAGGGGAGCGTCAAGATGGCGGCACAGAGAAACGGGATCATTCAGAGTCAGGTCAAGGATGTACCGACAGTAAGAAGACCACTTTTCAACACAAAAGAGACCAAATATTGGCAATTGACAAAGTGGAACCATCATTATGATATGCTTTTGTTTGTCACTAGTTTTGTCAAAGTCTACATCTACCATAACCAACAAATGTGGCACTTAAAGGAGACCTATCATGCTATATTTGAATAATATATTGTAGGGCCATACCTATACAGTGGGGCAAAAAAGTATTTAGTCAGCCACCAATTGTGCAAGTTCTCCCATTTAAAAAGACGAGAGAGGCCTGTAATTTTCATCCTAGGTATACCTCAACTATGAGAGACAGAATGAGAAAAAACTAATCCAGAAAATCACATTGTCTGATTTTTAAAGAATTTATTTGCACATTATGGTGGAAAATAAGTATTTGGTCAATAACAAAAGTTCATCTCAATACTTTGTTATATACCCTTTGTTGGCAATGACAGAGGTCAAACGTTTTCTGTAAGTCTTCACAAGGTTTTCACACACTGTTGCTGGTATTTTGGCCCATTCCTCCATGCAGATCTCCTCTAGAGCAGTGATGTTTTGGGACTGTCGCTGGGCAACACTGACTTTCAACTCCCTCCAAANGATTTGGGTGGAAGCAAAAAGAGAACAGGATGTGCCACTTCCTCCGTGGTGAGTTCCCTGGAACACCGGGGACACTATTCATGTATAAAGAGTACACAGTGCATTTTGCCATGATAGGTCACCTTAAACGGGAAGCCCACTGCTGGCGGAAAACGAGGTGTCAGCGTGAGAGTGAACCAAGTCTAAGTTGCAGGCTGCGAAAACCAAAACATGAGGCTGAAGAGGCCAAAATGCGCAAGGGAAGTCTGGTGAAATCTGAATGTGAGTTAATCGTAAATTGTGTTTCAGTTTAGGTGACCTTGTTCCGTTTCTTGTTTGTCGGTTCTTTTACTGTCGCCATCTCAGTGTGGACTTCAGGGACAGTAGTGTCACCAAGTCCTCAAAAGCCAAAGCCATGACACCATACTATTCAAGGATACAAATCGGAAGATTAGGTGGAGAGCAAACAAAGAATAGACTATAAATAAGGATTATGGACCATGGTTTAGTCTACAGGGCCCAGGATTCAAAACTTTTAATCCCTATCTGAATCAGATCAGATGGAATTTTGGAAGGTCCAAACCAAAAAACAGGATAGGATCACTTTGATGATCCGACAATCAGGCAAATCGCAATCCAGCTTTTAATCTGGAGTCAAATCGTTCAAAACGGGTAGTTCTAAACCGAAAACACAGGATTGGGACAGTTTGACAAAAAACTGGATTGATCCTGATCCACCAGAGGGGGGATTTCCAGTGGACTTACCAGAAGCAAAATGTACTAAGCATTTATTTAAAAATATGTTTCAATATAAATAAGAATGGCAAAAGTTTGTTCTGAAATAAATTACACATTTTTAGCTTTCATGCAAATCAATTTTCATTTTCCATTTTTTGGTCACGTTTGGGGTGCTATTGTTGTTTTCACAAACCAAAGTGATACATAGAATAATTTTGCTCATGAAGTATCACACAAAGATGGTCAATCACAAATGTAATTAAGGATTAAAGAAAAAATACCTCAACAAAAAAAAGTCCATCTGCATCACCTTTCAAAAGTAATTGCGGACAATAGAAGGACCCTCCAGAATTATCCGATAATCAGACAAATGGCGCAGATTTTTAAAAGGACCGCATATTTATCAAAGGTCGCATAATCCCCGCATTTTTCCACACAAAGTTGAGAAAAAAAAAAGTTGGATCGTCTTGACCTGACCGTCATCAGCTCGGCGCATCACAGAATGTTAAACAACACTAGTTAGAGATGACGTGGGAAGCTCACACCAATAGAGAAAGACGACCCAGATGACGCCACAACACAATCTAATCCATCTCAATTACCGGACGAACAAAAAGAATGGGGGAAATCTATTCTGCACCCCGTGCAAACTGTGTGTTGGAGCATAAGAGAAAATCGAACGGGACGACCCACTTGATCTCATTCCAAACATTCGAAAATGCTTCTGCTGCTGCGGACAAGAAAGCCAAACAACCTCACATTCACCGAGGCAGTAAACCTCATCAAAAACCCTTTCGCAAGGGCTACAAGAAACGAAGTGAGTACCTACCAAGATTGAAGCTGGTCAGATAACGAACGAGTAAATGAAAACGGAATGAGGCGGAGAAGTGAGTGCGTGTGTGTGCGTGTGTGTGTGTGTGTGTGTGTGTGTGGGGTGTGTGTGTGTGTGTGAGTGAGGTGTGTGTGTGTGAGTCAGGTGTGTGTGTGTGAGTGAGGTGTGTGTGTGTGAATAGTAAAGGGGTTTAGACGTTAGTGGCAGGATGTGTTGTTGTGAGAGAGAATAAATAAGACAGCCCAATATTTAAAAAAATTGTTATTCTTTTTCCCCGCATATTTAGCATATTTCCGCATATTTCGCAACTTCCCGCAATTTCACCGCATAAAATCACATAAAAACCCCGCATGTTTAATCGCATAATCAAGGAATTTAGCCCGCATAATAAAGGATTTTTGCCCGCGTTTTTCTGGAGGGTCTAAATAGATGTCTGCAATGTGGTCTTCTTGTCTTCCTTGTATTATTTTACATTTTTCGATCGGTAGGATTAAACCACTGATATTCAGGATCTAGTCATCTTGAAAAATCGTAATCTGGATCAGGCTGATCCTATCCTGAATTGCTTTGAACTCCAGGGACAAAATCTGGCCGACTTGTCTGATCCTGGATCACAAAAAATGCGATTTCAAAATCTGATCGGATCTGATTGAGATTAAAAGTTTTGAACTCCTGGGCCCAGGTGATCAGGGCAAACATCCATCCCGAGCGTAAAAGGAGCAATGGTGCGTTCAAGGGGTTTAAGGCTTGTATGAACCTCAGGGACAGTGGTAGACGGTTTCTGAAGAGCACTGACATAAATGTTGTCTCTTTCTGGCCTTGAAAGAAGAACAGAACTTGTTTATAACCTGTTGGTATCCTTCATTTTTCAACCAGTTGTTGAATGTTGCTTTTAAGAGAGGAAATTGTCAATTACAATTCCACAAATATTTGTATTGAGACTCAGATTCAATCTCAGAACCCTGTAAAGTGGTGATAGGAGGGAGGTTTAAGGGTTTACATTTTGCTTTGGAGAACAACATGAGCTTTGTCTTGTTGGCATTTAAAACAAGTGTCGCTTCACATAGGGTACGTTGAATACTGGTCAAAACAGTCTGGCAAAGAGCTTGAGGTGGTCTAGACACAGAGCAATATATCTCTGCATCAGCATTTTGCATTTGGAGAAGCCAAAATGCTCTCTGATAATCTGTCAACGTTTAATTTACATTATGCAAAGTAAAGTAAAACAATGATAACACCCAACATATTGTTCAGCTTCAGTTAAGTTTCAAAGCATTCTCAGTAATGTTTAAAGATGCATGACTTTGTTTCTGCTTCTTAAAATTGTGTTGGAATATAAAACTTTTTCACTTTGCAGCATCCTGAGGTCCTGACCGCAGACAGACTCCTGCAGGAGCAGCCAGCCAGAAACTCTCCTCCAGGAGACGCAGCAACAACAGAACTCTGGAGCAGGTGATATGTTCACAGCCCCGTGAACACGTGCCTTTAACGTTCCCATAACCCACAATTAAATCCGGCTCAAATCTAGAAGCCCAGCCAAAACTGCGTAAGCTGTTTGTGATGTCAAAGAAAACCTAATTAGATGCTCCTATGTGGATAAATTGGTGCATTCAAACATCCAATTAAGGGAGGGGGGGGAGACCTCCACCATTCACAGACTGATACTACACCAAGCTGCTTTAGCCTTGATAATTTAAAGAGCTAACACTATGCTAATTAGCAGAGTGATCCTTGATTAAAGTGTTATGGAGATCTCCGACTGCAGAGAAATGCAGCAGCGTGCCCATCAACGCGCCGTCTAGTTATTGTGTACAGGTGTTTATTGATCATTTAAAACTCCTAAGACCTGGAATAATTTAGATTTAGTTTAACACAATTTAGGTAATTTAAAGAATCAAATTATTACAACGATTTTGTTATGTTATCTTTAAAGGACTTTGGGTGCATCTTTTATCACAAAACCTACATTATAATACACTTTCTACTAAATGTAATTCATATTTGAAACAAGAAGAAGTAAATGTGTCTATTATCAAGCATATTCATTTATTCAACATTTTTATTTTGTGTATTTCTTAGGAGCCCAATTTAAATTAATCTACTAAAAAAACATCCTTATGCAGAACAGAAACATATCTTTAAACATCTATTTCCCAATATTTGAAAGATGTAATATGTTTTGTGTTACTTTAGTAGAAATTCCAGGAGGTTAACTCACATCAGGACTCTAATGAACTGCTTGCATGATGTTTGAAATACAGGCCCCAGTGTTATGTCCAGGTGAATAAGAAGCAGCACAAATAAGATTAGCTGAGGATATGTTCGAGTAAAACAATAAGGAGGAGAAGAATAAAGAAAGATTATAAACCAGATTGAAAACAGACTAGCTAAATAAGGAAGCAGAAGACATGTTGTAAAGGAGAGTGTAGGAGGAAAGAGAAGAAGAGGACACACACACACACACACACACACACACACACACACACACACACACACACACACACACACACACACACACACACACACACACACACACACACACACACACACACACACACACACACACACACACACACACACACACACACACACACACACACCTCGTCTTATCGCTCCACAAACATGCTTCTTTTTCAAAAGCCACAGAAACTCAGAAACAAACAAAACCAAAATTAAGAGCTTTCATTCACACTCGGCTTTGTGAACACTGAGTCAGTGTGGCTCTAATTATATTGGCTTCGGGCCATATTCCTCATCAGACTGACTGGAACATAGCGTGGTACATACTCTCATTCTGCACATGACAACACTGAGAGGTGGGCATGCAACATGGGGGGGGGGGGGATGGTGTAAACTAAGGAGTAATCACATCTGTTGAATGAGTTGGTATACAGGAGCAGAGATAAGACATCGCGCTGTGTTCATATTAATCTGCCTCTGTTTATATCTCGTGTTCCTACACAAGTAAAATCTAATTTGATCTCATGTGCACGAAGAAAGGCGGATGATTAAAGATGTGAAAGTTCACGCTCATGCTTGTCTTTTACACACTGAAGGGAACAGGATAAGAAGACAGACAGGAAGTAAACCCCTACAGGAAATGCAGAAGACTCCAGACACAGGAAGTAAACCCTAACAGGGACAGATAAGAAGACAGACAGGAAGTAAACCCCTACAGGAAATGCAGAAGACTCCAGACACAGGAAGTAAACACTAACGGGAACAGCAGAAGAACACAGACAGGAAGTAAACACTAACAGGAACATGGTATTGGTTGTGGCAGTTGGTTCATGGAAAATAAAATGTTAATGCACATTACCCCTTACATACATGAGAGATGAACGGTAAGCATGAATGTGCAGATATCCTCATTTCTGCTTTGCTCACTGTGTGGGGCCATACAATAATAGAATGCATGCCCCCACACACCGCGAGGATGTATTCCCTTTGACCTGAACATTCCCCCCCATGCTAAATAAATCACGATGAAGCTGCTCACTCGTTCTCCTTTTCATCTTTCCCTCCTGCCCATCCTTACATATGTCCTTGAGAAACTTTAGAAAAGAGAGCGAGAGGATCACAGCGGGAGGTGTGTGTGAAATCTTTGTTTCCATGGAGATGGCAGGCAACAGTAAGCCCGCTATCAGTTGTGAGGTATTGACTCTGTTCACTGGTGATATTTAACCTTCACAGATGAATAGGCCGTCATGCGTGCAGAGGAATTGATAAGCCGCCGCCACGTTCAGCGAATTACGATTGATGTATGTATCATTTGGAGACTGGCCCCACTGCAAATGACTCTCTCTGGACTCATCTGTCAGCATATTGAAGACTGGGATTGGCTTACTATTTGCGTGGGCGAAGAAAGAGTTTCTGCACGGTAAAATAAACACCATTATTTAAATTATTTTGCTGGTTTGAGGGAAAAAAACACAAGTGAGTGAGAGTATCTGCTGAGCTTTACAAAAGGAAGTGATGATTGTATAATGAATAATCCCAGAGCGGTTTTTATCCACTTCTGTGAGTCCTTCATTTAAATTGTCACCAACAAGTCAGCCAGACTGTTAAAGAGTGAGTTGCCATACAATTCAACTGCATTGTGATTTACACTGAGAGGGAACATACAGTATTTACAATTGTTAAAACCCTGACCAGTTTGGCTCACAAAAAAACTAAAGTCTCGCTCACTTTAAATGAACACCTTTATTAATACATAAAGAAAATGTTAACAATAACCACGGTACGTTGCAAAACCCAACAAGGTTGTTTTGTTGCCTTTCCGACCATTCTTGGAAGAAGAACTTGGTAAGTAAAAGTAGGAAAGTATACCTTAAAGTAAATACAGAACGGCCCATTTCAGAATCATATCTTTTAAATCATTTGATGATAATTACTGATGCATTAATGTGTTCTTCTCTTCAATGTTGCACTTGGTAAAGTTTGGGGTTCATTTATAAGCTGCTGGGTCGCTTGGCCCGTAATAAAACATCATGATTTATTTTGTATAGTAACTAACGCTGTAAAATGTAATGCCGTGAAAAGTACAATATTGCTTCCTGTTTGTAGTGCAGTACAATTATAAAGTAGCCTGAAATGGAAGTAAAGTACAATAAATATAGTTAGTTACTTTACACTGTTTGAAACTGGACTGTTATCTTGAAGATAAAAACTTGTAATCTTAATTGAGGATGCAGTTTAGTTTTATGGGAACACATTTTCTCAGTAAGAGACATTATTGCTACTTTATGTTATCATTTGTTTGTTTTTTGAAATCATATTGAGTGAAAGAGGGGATGATTCTTTCTCCAAAACCAGCTGTTGGCACAGAATAAATCCGGCAGCGTGTGAACACATCAGGCAGACACTTTCTCTCTGCCTGCTGCTGATTTGTCCCTTTGACTCCCAGCACCCACAGATCCATTTGAGTGTAAACGAGCTGTCCGGAGGCAGGAGACGCTCCACACAAAAGAAGAAAGGTGGCTGAATTGTGGGGTGAGCTCATGTTGAATGAAGCAGAGATTTTCTTTGTTGGGCTGAAAAATGTGTCCCTGGGAAACTCTCAGTCTGTCATGATCAGGCCAGAAAAGCTGCTCCACTCTTTGTGTGTAGAATAACTGCAGAGAGCTTCCTCTCCAGGATCATGTTACCCTGCTGTTGGCTCCGTTTAAAAATGCGATCATGTTGGACACAATCACACGGCACAATGAGGAGAAGAGCAGCTCCAGTTTTGTGTCACCGTCAGAGTTTGTTCACATTTTATTTTCCATTAACAACTTTTTCTTTTTGTTTGAATGCCATCAACTTGTCAGGGACTGTAGATGAAAATGTGCCTCTATGGATACATATGGCACATTGAAATGATAGATTTACAGAAAGTGCTCATGTTAATTAATGTGTATTGTCCCTTCTTAAATAAATAAATACAAACTGCCGGAGCCCATACTCTGTTCCTGTGAGTCTTTACTTCCTGTCAGTCTTTTACTTCCTGTTTGTCTCTGTCTGCTGTTCCCATGAGTGTTCAACTCCTGTCTGTCTTCTTATTTAGTTCTCTCTATTGTGTCTTCTTGATATATTCATATGAAAGGTATATAAATAAACTTGCCTTGCCAGACGACCACACAATATTTCAATAAATATACAATAACAAACATGTCTCATGACCTTCTGCACTACCCCACATTTCAAAAGCTGGCTTATAGCTCCCTGGTGGTGCAGTTGGTAGCAGGGAGGTGATGATCTACAGTTGCACTTTCATGTATTATTATTTATTAAAAGATTGCACTAATGCACTGCGTCTGTGAAACAGGACCTTGGTCAACCTTCCTCCCTCATAATCACACTGTGTGTCCACATCTCTTCAGCACATGAACTCACACATGCAACAGTTCAGAGGCAGAAATAAAAAGCTCTCTGTTGTACAAAGACTGACCCCTGGCAGATAAATTCATTATGCAGAAAGAAGCTGATGAACAGAGGCGGGTAAATGTTAAGTGAACAGCATGTGTGTTGCATATAAATGCTGTCCACTCGTAGCTTCTTCTTGTCCTAATTTTAAAGTTTCATTCAGGGCGCAGTGGGAGATGACTGGCAATAATTGTGGTGCATGATAATAACTCCTCAAGGTTGTTTCCATGTGTCCACTTTCTATCCTTTTACAGGATGTGGATTGGAACAAAATAAAAGAGAAAGTGATGCAAGTGAATGTAATAAGATGCAGTAAAGAGCAAATGGTCTTTATATTGATGCTTAGTATACTTAAAGTACGTGCAACACACACAATGACACAATGAAGTTGAAATCCAGTGAAGCAGCTAAGTGGCAGCAATTCATAAAATAACAAATAGAGAAGCAGCTGAATGAGAGCATGAGGGAGGCTGTTTACAATGGAGAATCAAAAAGGGAAAGACCTCGATGAACTCGCACGGCGGCACAGAGATACGAGTCAACAAATGGGAATGACAGCGCTGTCCTGAGCTGCAGGCCAGAGGAGGAAGAGGTTACACAAAGGGCACGCCGCTGTTTACTGTCTCAACAATCATCCTTAACATCATACCTGCACAGGGCACACACACTTCAGACACACACATCAGAGGGAAACGCAGCATTTAGAGGAGGAGGGGGAATAAGGACAGACAGAGTCTCTCTCCTTAATGGACGTCTCATTTGTCCTTCTCTACCAAGTTCCTCCCATATGAAAGGGGCAAATTAACCATGATTAGGGCGTAAACAATGAATAAATAAAGAGGTGAGGAAGGGGGTTAAAGTTACAAGAAAAATCTAACAATTACTTTACTGTAATCTCAGAGAATATTCAAGTGTTTCTCTTGTAAATACTTATCAAAGAATTACTGAGATTTTGAGGAGAAACAGGAACAAATTCCTAACATTTTATGAGTAAATTTCCTAATTTGATGTCTCATTTGTCCTTCCAACAAATTTGACAAAATAATTGTATACATTATTGCGAGTTTTCCTAACTGAGCCAGAATATCATTTTTCTATATCATTTTGAGCACTCTCTCAATTCCATTTTAAAAAACGTGTAAAAGTCATTTTCAGATTCATTTAATGTGATGCCATCTAAAACAAAAAATACAATAACTAAAATAGCTTCAGGCAATGTTGCTTTAGAGTAATTGAAAAGTGCATGTGTGCAGTACAGCCAGTAAATTGGATGTAATCACACCATTATAGTCTAGTGTCACATGTAGATGTGTAAGTTAAGTGTGTGTAGGAAGCGTTAATAATGCTCCCGATGTGCAGAGAGATAAAAGCTCCTCTTTATAAATCTGTAAAAACTTCTGGTGGATAAGCCATCAGCACACAGTTCATGTTTCTTTCAAAAATAAAGGTCACTACTGCCATTGTTGACTGACTTTATGAATGGGTATTTTACAAACAAGCGAAAGTAGTAGTTTAGTTACATGACACTAAAAGCAGCCTGGATCGTCCACGTTAATCCCTCATGAATGCACTAATGTTTCAGGTACTTTGCACCTTTCAAATAATCTTAAAACTAAAGTCTTACAATCCATTGAGAGATTTAAAGCTTAATATTCTGAGGTTTTATTAAGAGTTTCGTTTGTTTTATTCCTTGCTTTTTGTGTCGTTGTGTTCGTGTTCTCATGTCTCGCATGGAAAGACAATTTAATCTCAATGGGACTGCTGATTCAATAAAGATTCAATAAAGCTTCAATAAATAAACATGTGGAAATACAAAAAGTCTAAGCTGGATTCTCTCCCACACAGCCCCCCCCCCCATCCTGAAACGCCTCCATTGGACTCCTTTGTTTACTTCCGGGAATTAGTGACATCACTATGTACCACTTATTCTTCTTTTGGCAAGCGCTCCTACACGTTGGTGATAAGCTAAGGGGAGGGACATCTCTAAGCGGTTGACCAATTACAACAGAGCCAGCCAACTGACCAATCAGGCTTCCAGAGAAACTGGACTCTGGTTTCAGACAGAGGGTGAAAAGAGAGGCTGCAGCACAGGCAGTAGGAGAAAAATAAAGAGCTTTTTGAACGTTAAAGCATGGAGACAGTAGAGAGATCAAATACTGAAATCAGCATCACCATGTGCAGCCTGCAGGCCCAATCAGCAGAGAGCATTACTCTGTGTGAAATGACAATGAGTTTAACATTATTTTCTCTGTTCTGCAGCCATGAATCCCCCGCTTCTCTCCTCTCTTCAACCTGGGTTTAACTTCCACAAACTAATTCCCAGCCACCACCAGACTCCAGGAGCTTTAGGTGGGGTTAGGAGAGAGACATTCAAATTAAAACCTCTCAAAATGCAGGCCCATGGCACAAAGCCTGAGTAAACACACAGAGCCGTCTCTAATAAAGGACGTTGCCCTCTATTCCCTCTCCAGCTTAGATTCCTCATCATCATCGCACGGAGACTGCGGTGCAAACCATTTAGCTCCAAATGAGCTTCTTTCTCCTTCCTTTTTCTGTGAATGCTGATTGGTGGAGTCAGGGGAGGGACAGGGTTGTTGTTGGGGGTCTCTAACAGGCCCATCGATTCGGCCTGGAGGATCGCTGCAGGTCACACACACCCCGCTGCATGTGGACGTGAATATATATTGTTAAAGTAATGGCCTCTAAAGGAAGGGGTATCGACTTCAAGCCTCCGTGGAGTCGTAATGTGAGGAAAAGGTGAAAGTCTCTATTAAAAGGTGCTACAAGGTGAAAGGTTTCCATATACCAGACACGATATGGATATATTTTTGCATCTGCAAATTCAGGGGATTTCATTCACGCTGGACTTGAATGTGTGCATGCTGGTACACAAAGGGAGGAAGCACAAAAGGCGCATTTACATTCTGCAGGGCGCCGCAGATTCCTGGTAGTAAGTACCTTTACATTTTCAAATCAAAATGATGCTGACTGCGACTTTCACGCCAGAAGCCTCCATGATAAGCATTTTTTGTTGTAGTGTTGTGCCATTGATTTACTTTTTTAACACTGCAGTTTATCCCACTGTGACACACAAACATGGAGGACAGCAGGCCTCACACACACACACACACACACACACACACACACACACACACACACACACACACACACACACACACACACACACACACACACACACACACACACAGTGACCTTCAGGTGACACACTGCAGGTGAAAATATGTTTTTTGTGCACAGGACAATTTTAGTTTGATATATTTTTGTTTGTTCCACAAAACATTTTCTTAGAGACTAGTTGAAAGACAATACAAGTTTTTAATTTTTGCCTTGAATGTTCACCTACAGTTAGCAATACATAATGCCCTATGCATATTAAAGCATCTATTTGTATTTGTTTTTTATTGTATCTTTTCACCTGGACTCTGTCCCCTTAAAGTCCCATAATAGTGCCTGCAGAGAAAGACTGACCTGAGGGGGGGGCAGGCCTCCTGCCCCGGGGGAGCAGTCAGGTAACATGATGGTGCGTTTAGGTGTGCTGCACTGGCAGGAGGGGGAGGGGTTGGCCATGCTCCAGTTCCCCTGCAGGAAGATGTCGGTGATGGACGGATCCACCGGGGGAGTGAACCAATCAGAGTCAGCCGAGGAACACGGGAGCTTCCTGAGAGGAAACAAAGGGGGATGACGAGAGTTTATCATTAATTATACGCAATATGCTCTCTTATCAACACAAGTACAACTGATGGGTAGCATGGACCTTCTCAGTTCTCTTAATCCAAGTTGATGTCTTTATTTTTGTTAGAAACCCAAAGATATTCACTTTAAACTGTTCAATCTAAATAGATATTTAACTATTAATCTGATAAAGAGTTTTAAATTATTTTCCTGTTGATACACTAATCAATATGTTGTTGAATCATGGCAGCTCTATTATATTCACTGTTCTTTCATTATCATGAGTTACAATATATATACTTTTGAAAGACTGCCAGGACTAATCTGCTGCATATTTTCAAGACTGATTGATTAATGGTTATGGTTTGCACCATGAAACCAAAAGATATTCACTTTAATATGATAAATAAAAGAGAAAAGCAGCACATATTCAGTCTTGGGAGGCTTAAAACTGCATTTTCTGAATATCCTGGATGAAAAATTGACTTTTTAATTTTCCAAATAGTTCAACTGATTGGTGAGTAACCTCGAAGCTCAATAGGATTCATTAAATGAACATGAGGTAACCAAATGTACTTCCGAAGATGGTTGAATGATGACTGATGTCTGAATTAAACCGTGGTGTTTAAAGTGGTGTAAGCTCGTGTGAACTACATTTGCTCCAAGCTCACCAATGATTCCTTTTCATTCAGTTTGAAAATAAATCCATCAAATTGTTCTGACGAGGATCATACAGAGAGCTATTCTACTCGTGCAGCAGGGTTTTCGGCTCGGACTCCGTGTTTAAAGACATGTTACAACTGTATGAGCACCATGAGGAATGCACGTGCACACTAACACACATCGTATGGCTTCTTGTGAGTAAGAACGTACGGTATTGGGTCTCCAGTCATGCAGCGAGTGCCAAAGCCAGGATTGTTCACCAGCGTCTCCACCACCTTAGACACCTCTGCATTACCCGGGCCATCATTGCTGCAAAAGAATAAGAAATACATAAGTAAAATAAACACATTCAGCAGACTCTTAGACCAAAAACAAATTCCTCTTTTAGTGGAGCCATGATAACTACTAGAAACTGGAACCAGAAAAACATGAAGCTGCAGGCTAAAATATAGGGTAACACTCGGAATTGCTTGTCAAATAGTCTAAAAACATAGATTTGTATGTGTTATTTAAATCATGTTTTCATGTAAGTAGATGTCTCTTGGATTTTGCATTGTATTTGTGTTATGCACAAAGACAAAGTCCTTGTACAGTGAGTGCTAAACGGCTTTCTGATTCAGTTTTGTAACACTGATTTGAGCAAAGGCAGCGTGAGGAAGCCTGATTGATAACAATAAATAACCTTCTATACATCCACGTCTTATTGTGATGAGAAGTGATCGTCTACCGTCTATAATTCATCGGATGATAGAGTTGACTCATCGATGGTTTAAAGAATGACCTTGATGAAATCTAGAAGCCTGCTATCTGTAAGGTGGTGTCGAAAAGAAGCTGAGTATACAGAACGGCGGAGCAGGATAACTGACAGGAGGGATTATTAAAGATTAAAGGCCCGGAAATATTGAACCAGGAGAATCATTTTATTTAAAGGGACCGTTCACCTTAAAATATACGACTGTGTACTACAGTATCCTGTCAATGCGTTTGGAAGAGAAAACCTTATTGACGATCCACCTCATTGAAAAGGACTTTTACCTTAAATACAGCTTGTTATATCCGTGATTATATAGAAAGATTGTTTTAGTTTTTCTTGCAATTAAACACGACGTTGTTAGCTCTTGTCTCCAGTCTTTTTCTTGAGATGTCAAAAAAATGATTATCTTTAGGGGACCAAACAAGAAGAAGGAAAGTGCAAGAGGACATCTCAAGTGGTGCATTTCCAGGAAACACTCCACAGCATTAGGGTCTAGATTAATAAAAAGTGAGGAAGAAAATAAAAAATAGATGAATGGGGAAAGAAACCTTTTGCATCATACCATCAACAGATTGGGAACTAATGTGCCAAAACATTCACAACACAACCAACTCAAACTACTGGAAAGTTAAACATGGGGGATTCAAATTCGCTATTTTAAGACGCCCCAAATCTACTTCAGAGAATACAAGGAGCTTCCATTGGACACAGAAACGCCTCCATTGGAATCTTTTGTTTACTTCTGGAAGATAGTGGCATCACTATGTTACACTCGCTTTTCTACTTGCTAGCATTCCAACAGATTGTATGTGATTTCCTAAGGGGGGGGGGAGGACATTTCTAATGGGTTGACTAATCACAACAGAGCCGGCCAGCTAACCAATCAGAGCAGACATAGGGTGAAAAGAGGTGCTGCAGCACAGGCAGTACGTTACAAATAAAGACATTAAAGCATGGAGACATGGCAGAGGAGAGGCAATAAATACTAATATGAACCTGAAAGTGAGCAAAATAAGGCCAATATTTTTTTCCTATGTTCTTTTTCTGATTTGTAGATTGTAATTTAGTTATGTATTATGTATTTTATCTTACCCTCATAAGGAAGGCTAGCTCTGTTGTTGTAAAACTGTCGAATTAAACTGCAAAATCTGGAGGTTTCGAAGGAGGAGGTATGAGGAGGAAGCTGGACTGTACTCTGGAGAAGCCCTCCATGTAGAGCTTGAGAAGATGAGGAGCTCGTTCAGCGACAGACTCATCCCTCCTCGGCACACCACAAAGCGCCTCGGACATACATTTGGTAGAAATCATTGAACTGAAATCCCTGAACTAACAAAGCTAGTGCTGCAAACTTGTTCTGCTAACTTTGAGTCATATACCCCTAATATGAGCTGCTCAGGATTCTGTGTACAGCCTTTCATTATCATCTGAGTGTCTCCTTTGAACAATCTCCCTATTCCAATTTCATTCTCATTACTAAGCACACACACTCTGCCCTTTATCTTAAGGGTGCCAGGGGAGTTAAAACACAGCGTTTCATAAAGAGCGGGCCGATGGCTTCCTGCCAGCGGTGGCCACAGCCCGCAGACCGTTAGGATTAATACAGTGTTCATTGTCTCGTTTAGAGTGCCTGCATGAAGGTCACACGGAGCCAGATTCAAGTGGTCCGATAGTAAAAATGGATTATGTGCAGCCATCTGTTTTACAATTAAGACTGGCTGGGTTAGCACGATATTCCAGATCGTAAAACTACTGGACAGTCGCAAAATGAAGACTTGTGCATACACACAGAAACAGTGGAACTAATGAATGGTTCATCTAGTCCACATGACAAATCGCAGAACGATGTGAGGAGAAAGTCAAATGAAGGCTGCATTATATTACAGGAATAGGCCCTCTGGTGATAAAACAGTGTTCCTGGGTGTAAGCTTTACTGTCTTTATTCCAAAAAAACCCTACAACTTAAATTAAACCAAGAGGAAACCACTTTTAATCACACCGTCACTCCGGAGAAAAGACAATATTTAGTTATTGGCCAGAAGGAGTGTCGTTAACATTAAGAACACTCCAGTTTTAAAAGGTAAAACATAAGAACCCTTCACAGGAAGTCCCAGGAAAACTCAGTGTGCACTTCAAGCTGTTCAACAGAGAGTGTGTGACACTGGGAAGTGAATACCGTCAATGAAGCACTACTCGTAAAACACATTTTATACCCACTACTCTTAAGCTGCATTGTGTTGACATAAAGAAGAGATATGTTCCCGTCACCTTCTTTAAAAGGGGCCCTATTCTGCAAATTGTTATGGTTGATTTTAGTATTTAGTAGGGTTGGGTACCAAAAACCGTCCAAAACAGTACCCAAACCTATATTTAGTGCCTCTACTGTGACATTTGACATGCTTTAATGTTCGTAAAGGTATTTTTCTCATACTGCCTGTGCTGCAGCACCTCTTTTCACCCTCTGTCTGAAACCAGAGGCCAGCCTGCTCTTATTGGTTAGCTGACCGGCTCTGTTGTGATTGTTAAACTGCCTATAAGCCTATCACGTACAATGTGTTGGAGGTCACCATGTTACAGAAGTAAACAAAGGTGTCCAATGGAGGCGTTCCACTCAGCGGGGGGGAGTGTGTGGGAGAGAAACTAACTAGTGAGTAATAACACACTTCAGGAAAGGGGAAACCACAAGAAGCAGAATAGGGCCCTTCACTAATATCTGTGAAGTGGAAACGATAACTGAGTCAGAATGATGTTTCAGCTCCACGGAGAGAGACACAGACATGATTTAAATGTTTCTGATGATACTTGACTCAAGTACACATCAGTTAGAAAATGAAATTAAGTTTCAAGTGTAGTCACTCGTTTCAATATTCAAGCTTTACTTCAAAAGCTTTATTGACCTTCTGTGAATGGATCAGTTTTAAAGGTGTCTTTAATGAGCTACATGTTGGTATACCCACATCGTGTTCATTAAAAGCGCTGCACTTCATACGGTTAGATGCTTTGAAATAGCCATTTGCATTGTGCTGTATTTTTGTTATGCATCCTCTGCAATAACTAGAGTATTCTACAGACTATAGACTGATGAGCTCACATGGAGCATCACTCATCTTTGTAAACATTGTTTTCATCAAAGCTTAAAGAAATAACTCGCACCCAGGAATAATAATTTCTATGGTGGCAAAACCGTTTTTTTTAATAGTGCCTCTCCTCCTTTGGTGTAAAGTTGTTATGTTCCAAAGTGTAGTAAAAAATATGTGAAAAGTCATGAGTTTGTGATCCAAGTGAGACTTGGATTATTGTGCACAAGACGTGTGAGACTTTGTAAATGGTTTTCATAGAGTTGCTGAAAAATAAATGATCGTTTTGGTAGTGAAGAACTCCTTGATGTTCCTGCCTTTGATAACTATCATTATAAGATGCATAGCATTGTTCAAACATGTCTTTATAGATAGTTTCTGCAAGTTTACAACGTGAAGAATTGCCATCAAAACGTCTTGTGAGGTGTTTACCTGTAAAAAGTGGTTTGAGGCAGCCCGTACATCCAGGGCTGCAGCTCCAGGCTGGGGTACTCCGTGAAGGGGGGCACGATGAGCGAGAAGATCAGAGACAGACACACAAAGGCTGCAGGTAACACCACCTGCAGAGGGAGGACAGAGAGCACGGAAATCTTTTGTCAAATCGGGAGACATTTCTGTTAAATCCGGAGACATTTCTGTTAAATCCGGAGACATTTCTGTTAAATCGGGAGACATTTCTGTTAAATCCGGAGATATTTCTGTTAAATCATGTGCACTTTGCAGGGAAGGAAATTAGTAAAGAGTTGATATCAATGCATAAAAAAAAGTATTTAAAAAATAACAAAATGCAATTTGACTGAAGCACAAAATGTGTACATGTGAGAATACTTTTATTAACCCTCTCTTACTTTATTTACATGCTACAAATTAACTGATACAACCAAAAATAGCGTGCACACATTAATACACCACTTGCAGAGGGAAGACATATGATATACTGCTGCATGTACACATCATTTAAAACTTATATTAAAATCAGGAGAAATTTCATTTAAAATCACGCGCACTTTGCAGGGAATTAATTGCCAAACAGGTTGATTTAACAAAACAGCAATATGTAACAGACATACTTGACTGAACAACTTAAAATGTCTTTCATCAACCAACTGTCAACACATGCTACACAATGACTGATGCAGTCAACAATAGTGTGCACCCTTTAATATGCTCCTCACTGACTTGTTTGGAGTTTGATTAAACACTCGCACCATCATCTGGCCCCTCATGTGTAATTACTTCCTCACCATTCTCTTGTCTTTTGTGGTATTATTATAAACCAGACGCCAGACGAATCTTCTTTTTTCCATTGTGTAATTCTTTTTGTAATTCATTGTTAGAGCTGACAAAAAGGTCAGCGGGAAAAATGCAAGCTATCTTTAATGTGTAATCACTTGCAGGCTGGCGGCAGGGGGAGGTTTGCGTACTCTTGATTAATTGCAGTCCGTGCAATTTGCCAGGCCAATTCAAGATGCTACAATTGAAAGTCCTAAATGTACTGCGTGTGGAAAAGTGCTTGGAGGAGAAAGATAAAGGGCAGCAATGAGAGTGAAAAGCTTAATGGCGGAAGAGAAGAAAGAGTGTTTCTCTCTCTGCAGTAATTGCAGGTGACAGATGCTACTTCTCCCTTTGAGAGAGATCTGCACAAAGTCTTTACGCTCACAAAGCCCAGGCACTGCCATGCACAATGCGTGAGTCTCAAGTTAAGAGGGGATTTACAACAGGATTAAATGCAAACTGGGTATAAACAGAAAAACACAATCAAGAAGTGCTTATTCATCTTCAACTCAAAAACCTCATTACATTGAGTTTGTTTCCCCAACAATCACTCATGCCTATCCTGTTGTATTTCTCCTTTTACTGCATTAAAGTGGATAATAACACCATATTTCACTGATGTGTTAATATGGTCTTCTCTCATGTATAACTAGACTGGTTACAGTGAGTAACAGTGTGTCACCTGCTAGCTAAGATAGACTAATGCCTGGAGTTTAACCACCTATAGCTAGAAGGTGTGCACAATATCATCAGTCAGAGTGTTAAGCAGGTTCATTGATACTTTGTGTTTAATGCAAGTGGAAGGATGTGATGTTTATGCAGATGCATCGTACATTGGACACGGCCAGTTTGAAATAAAGTAGTAAAAGAAGATTATTTTAAGCTTAAGCAAGCCTGGAAGTCCCTCTTGTGTCAACATGTTTTATAAATGAATTCACAGCAATAATACAGAAACCTAAGTATAACAAATGAGCACATCAGGAACCATGCTGTTACTAAAATTAGATTTTAAAACAACACATTCTGAATTCCTCAACATGAATGATAAACTGTAGCTGGAAGGAGTTTAGCGCTGCTCCTTCCTCACTCTGACGTTGCCAACACTTTCCCGTTCCCAACTTTCCTCCCCATAAATCACAGCTTTTGTGTCCCACGCCATAATCTCTTTGTATATTCCCCTAACTGCTTGTATTGGAGTAGATTACCTCACCACACAATCATATCTGCTGACAATGGGGGCTGTTGACATGATGGGAGGAAGAAAAGCTTTAGCCAGATGAATAAAGAGGGAGAGGTAGGACAATGTGCACCTTTGTACATGCACACACACACATTTTAAAAAGGGATGTGCAGGACTGACAGTGACTAATGGGGATTGGTGTCGCAGCAAATTACAGGAAGAACCTGATCGCCCCGCAAAGGTGAAACGAGTCCTCTCTCTCTCTGAGCTGCACCTTTCATAATCTCAGCCTCTCATAACCAATGTTATTCCCTCTGAATCCAGATGTGTCACTTTTTAGAAAAACAGTCCTTGGAAAGTGGCCGCTAACAAAATTGCTTTTGACTCGTTTGAATTACACATGTTTATTAGTTTTGACTTTTGAAATTATATTTATGAGGAACAAAATAATATAGACATGGTCTTAATGGGCCAAAATGAGTCTGTCATCCTTGTAATTGTTATGCCATCACATTTAATACACGGCTAACGAAAACACATGATGAGTGAGCTGTGAAATGAAGGCAAAACAAATCACGGGCGTCACTTAGTCTTTGTGGAGACATCGACAGCCATCAGATGAAAGTGAAGACGTAAACACACCTGCTTACATTTCTACACACTAATGTATTCATTCTCATACAAAGCAAAACTCTGTCAAAGGGGAAAACATCCTGCTCTGGCCACAGGTATACCCATTTGCGTTGGGAGATTCATAAAAAGGAAGAGGAAATGGAACGGTAGCATTTTCTGAAAGTAGATTTGACCAATGTTTCTACAGTATCGTGGCCCCACAAGTTAGTTTGTGCTAAAATACAAAAAGGTGAGAGTTCATGCCTCTTGCACTGACCCTAGGTATACACATAGAGACATGATTTATACGGAGGAAAAGGACATTTGTATCTCTTCTGTGTTTATGAAGTAAGAACAGCACCATTTTTCCAAAGCAGCTTTTACTCATACATATATTCACGGTTACTCGGACACAAGTTTATATTGAATTGCAAATGTGAGAGCTTAGGAATCCTGCACTGACCCCAGGTATACACGCTTTCCAGCCGATAAAGAGAGATTTATACAGAGAAAGATGAAAGTTTGTTTTTACTAATCTATTCACAGTAACCTTACCACACGGGGCACACGTTTGTGTCAAAATGCAAAGGTGAGAAGTCATGATTTGACATGCTCTGGCTTGCACAACTAGAAATGTAACTAGAAATACAATGTTTTTTGTCTTGTGAAAAGAGCATCGAGACAGAGTTTTTGCACAGTTCTAAGATAGAAAGTTATTTGAAATGCACTCTATGACAAAGAAGAGTTTCACAACATTATACTGCTGATGTGACAGCAAGCATATTGTCATCTTGTGAAAATGGATCAGCAGGTTTTTAGAGCTTCCACTAAAGTTGTTCTCTCTGCAGAAACACACACTCTGTCCTATCTTCTTCATCCTCTGGAGTGTTCCTCTGGGATTAATGATGATGATAGTGGTGCACATTACTGGTGATCCTACACCCATCAGCACATGGTTCAATCTTTATCAAAAACATTCTTTGTGTCGATTTCTTCTTCCACAACTTAAATTCCATCGACTAAATCAAGATGGAAGACGTGCCTATTCCCTGAATGACTGTACTTTATCATATTTGTCACTAAGTGATTTTGAACATGTTTTTCCTCCAATCCTTCCTTGTGTAAGCCTTCACTTCATCACTCTCACAGATGGAGGACAGTACCTGTGCGAGGAGGCCCTTGCGGCTGCGGCGGGCGTGGTGGAAGCGTTTGATGAAGAGCGCCAGGAACTGTCTTCTAATCAGCTGCCCCCCGACAATGACCGAGGACCCCCGCCCACTGAGGCTGGCGCTGTTCTGGAGGTCTGCAGAGACATTAAATCAACCATTTTCTATTATCGGAGCATATGTAAAATACTTGACAATATCATCAAGAATTTTGAAAAAAAAATTGTGATATTTTGGAAATAAGAGGTTATAATTCAGGGCAGTGTCAACTCCAACACTCTATATATTGAAATGTCTATATTTAAGATTAAATATCTTCTTTTTTTTTTTTAAAAGAATCACATTTTCAGTTTTCCCATTTTGGATGTTTTGGTAAGAAACTACACAAGAGCAAACTAAGGTAGAATACAATATTTGTTTGTATATGTATTTTTGAATAGCCTTCAGTTTAAATGTAATCCTGTTACAAATAACATAAATGTAACTGCATTTTTAAAAAGCTAAACAATCACCACAGAAAGTTCTCACTTATATTCTTTATTGTGTACTTGAATTATACACAATACATTCATTTAATATGTACATTAGTTAAAAAGCTTTGTTGTGTGTCAATATAATTCAATACATAGCAAAGCATTTCATTACTTCACAATCAAATTAGAAATGTACAGATGTCGATAGGCAATGATCTGCATGAGAAATAGACACAAATATATATATTTGGTTCTAACTATAATTTTTCTAGTCGATTATTATATTATACCTTTTTGCGATAAATAAACTCTGCACTATCACTTCAATACTTAATGATTAGAGCATCCCATATTCTCTTGTGTTATTTATTATCCACTTAATTTAAAATCTCATTTGGCGCTGACTTCCTGCAAAATTCTTCAACTTTGAAAACATGTGCGTTTTGTTGGCATTTGCAGTGTGGTGCGCTGCCCTCTTTAGGCTTGAGATGTTTCTCAGTAATGACTTGAGAACAAACAGAGGAAGGTGTTGGTGAATGAGGCCCATTGTATGAAAGTACGGCAGTCAATTTCTTTCCTTTGGGTAAAATGGAATAGCGGTTTAGATAAAGAAAAATACTTTTTGTTTCAGACAGAGCTTTGTTTATGCCCTCTTTTCTAAATGGCCACTGAGGTGAATCCTCAAACCGAAAGAAGTTCATAATTGAAGAATGGAATCAGACATTTGCTACAATAATACAACTAAGAATGAAATACAGTACGCACCTTCCACTTTACTTGTGAACTTCTCCTTTAACTCTGCAAGGGACACAGAAAGAAAACAAGTTTCTATTTGAAGACTTTCTGCATTTCACCAATGTTTAATTGAGCTTCCCTCATTAAAATAATAACTTGCCTCTCTTTGCAGAGGCGCTGGAGATGCTATTCCTCTTGAATGAGTTTCTCCTGCAGTCTTGCTCCAGCAGCTCCTTTGTTGCTGTGGGAATACAAATAAGATATGTTGTTTTGGCCTGACCCAATTTAAGGTTATAAATAACAAAACTAACAGCTACCTGCCCTGCATGATGCCATATTATATATATATTACTCCTGTAAGAGCACAAAGCCAGGTGCCTCAGGAATGAGATTGTAGGAGTTAACTGTGAGGTTGCGTGTTGTTTGGAGGAAGATGTATCTACTGAAGAATACAAATTGTTGAGAAAACACTTTTAAAGATAACTGTACCTGTACTGTACATGCAATTTGAGTGACGTGTCTCCTACTTATAAATCACATACATCTTTTCTTCTTCAAAGTGCTGATTGTTATTGTTTTATTCAGCTTTCAACCTTATACAGTATTAATAAGTGCCAGATTCTGTCTCCAAAGAAATGTAGACTGTCGAAGTAAAAATGCAAAAATAAGACTTTAATGATTTTTTTGTTTTCCGCTTGGAGTGATTGTGGATGCATGCGAAGAGAAGGGGCCTCGGGTCATCTCTCTACATAAACGTGGAATGGGAAGAGGAATTGAAGATTCAAATTAGAGAGGAAGAATGGTTTCACATACATAACCCCACTCCTGAAGCATGGAGGGGAATATGATGGAAAAGTTTAGTCTACAATAAAAATCAGGCAACAACTAAAGAAGTGTTGAAAGATAAAGCGACAGGGAAACTATTGTTGCTTTTGTAAAAATGCTTGTGAAATAGCTGAAACAGCTGCCCTGACTAAAGTTGTACTTGCAGTAAATACGAAGCTGTTACCAGACATTGGCTTCATGTAAACAACAGGAACTGTAGCTAGAAACTGTTAAGACTTTTGTGATGGAAAGGTTGACAGACTGGGCTCTGGTTTCAGACAGAGGGTGAAAGAGGAGAGAGCACAGGCAGTATGAGAAAAATATGTTTTTGAACATTAAAGCATGGAAACATGTCACAGTAGTTTAGTAGTATATTCATGTTGGGATGCAACAAAAATCTAATATGATATCTAGATATCATATTAGATTTTTGGACATGACAAAGGAATCCTTACAGCTTAATAAAGTTAACCTTTTATTTTAAAGGTTGTTTGGATTGTTCCATAACCAACGTCTCGATGATCTTTGACTGTTTTTCTTAAAATATCTCCTTAAAGTTTCAAGTAAGAATCAGAGTAACACACATGTTTGATCTTATTTAAAAAATATGTGAAGAAGGGAAGTTACTTGGAAGCCAGTGTAAGATAACAGCCATTTCATTTGACATGATTTCAGTTTACTTACTTTCTGAATCCACTCCGGTATCATCTGCCACTTTGAGAAATATCTGTGAAATAAAGCAAATATATTTTAAAAAAAAACGTTTTAAGACATTCTGTCACATTAACCATGCACAGCAGCAGAATGAAGGCAAACATAGTGATTGTAGTGGGTGAGAGAAAGCTAATATGCTATAAGAGATTTATTTTTTGTTACACTTATCAAAATGTATTCAACAAATAACAATCCACCAAAGAGCCTTTAAGTAAACTAACAATTTGTGATTATTAAAACAATGACGAAGCATTTAAAGTGACCTTCCCTTATTTCTTTCTGTTTTAACATCCCCGCTCTAAAAAGTCTTCTCTGGCAAGGCTTGCAAAATGTGATTTTACGTGGTAAATCACAGTCAAAATAATAGAATAAAACTGCTGCCTTGTCCATAAAACAGTCAGAAGCTGTTAAAAAGCATTTTCATAACAATAACCAGAGTAGATGTGGTTTTATTAGCAGCTTCCATGAAACATCCATCCGCCCCTTTTTCATGTATTTATCACTGTCACTCACTTATTTCTACTGAAGTGCAGCCGGACTTTAAAAAGAAAACATGACGGGTAAAAAACCTTGTGGTGTCGGAATGGAAGACATTCAAAAGGAATTCTTAACATCGCCCGCAAGCTGAGAGAGTGTGATTCATGTCGGAGTTACACACAAAGAATTAACCAACATCTCTCTGCTTTATGTCTCAACACGAGGCTGACAAAATACTGAGAGGGAGAAACAAATAATAACAATAATAAAAAACGTGTTTTACGTTCCTGATTTAATCATAGGCCACGGGTTGTGCTTGTCAATTATCCTTTAAGTTTCAAATCTAATTGGACCAATTATCCAGTTAGCTGCACACCTGTTGATTGTTGCCTATCTGTGTGTTTGTATTGGTCCACTCTGACTGTGATGAAGACGCAGCTGTGTTCTAATGCTCGTCTGTTAAAGGCAGCTCATTAATCAGCGCTCCTCTCTCTGTGCTCCAGCTGAGAGCGTCTGATGAGCTGCTGCAAAATAAGTGTTTCAACAAACCTGAGGATTACACTGAGACTGCACCTGAGAGTAAGTTCTAGGCTAAAAGGTAAGGTTGCTTCTTATAGTGCGGGGGGGGTGTGATTTATATTCTGTCCACCAACATTCGGAATGCTTATTTTCAGACTCAGAGAAGAATAATGGTAGGACAAGGAGAAGCAGAAATAAACAGTACATATGGTGTGCAGTGTAATTGAAAAAGAAAAAGGTTTGTATTTAGTGTATTATTTTTGAATTAAAATGTTAGCTTTTTTGTTTTGTATGTCATAATTATGATCATTCATTCCTTAGGATTCAGAATCAGTAGGATTGAAGCAGTACATTTTTTTTTTCTCACAATAGTAACATATCTATGTCTCACATATAGCACATTCGCTAATGCTTTATGACATTATATGTGTATTTTATATTATGTAGCCTCATTCTAAGCTGCTCTGAGTGTCTGCAGGCTGTTCTCCCAGCCGTACCTCCTCCAGCGTGGTGTCGGAGATGCCGTAGCTGGTGAGTCCGAGCTCAGCGGAGGCCCGGTCCAGCTCTGAGAACAGCAGAGCGAAGGTCCCGTCTCTGGCTCCGGCGTAGGGCAGCACGAAGGTGATCTCCTGGCCGATGCTCTCCAGGAAGACGGCCCCGGGGACGTGGCGCCGCACAATCTGACCCACATCTGACACGTCTGCAGAACCAGAGACAAAGAGTTACTGAAAACACCTCAGGATGGTTCCTGTGCACACACCAACAGCTCTGTGGGAAATATATAGTTATATTTAAAGTCTGTTATTATTAGTTTTACTATTTTATATCACATTAAAGTTGATTTCTTTGGGTATTCAATTGTATTGTGATTTGTATGCATTATTGTTACTATTTTTATATCACATTTTAGTTCACTTCCTGGACTGACAAAACAAGATATTTGGATTTTCTTATTTAATTTTGTTTAAATAAATATATTACATTTATTTGATCTTTTTATTATGAATTCTGACTTAAATCTTTCTTATTTTATTAAAAAAATGTATTTATCAAATGTAATCTTTAACCAGCAATAAATGGATAATACTATTTGGTTGTAGCCCTACAGAGAACTCAAAGAACTTTACAGTAAGTGAAATAATATCAGTCAAATGAAAACAAACATCTGAGAGAATATGTTAGAGCAGTTGTGTAACGTATGGAGAGGTTTTGACCTTTAAACACAGTGAAAAGATTTGTAGACACATTTCTGCAGCCGGTCTCTCTGAGAATCAATCAGCTCAGAGTTGCAGACACACGGGGTCTATTATCGATCAGAAACTCTCAGACATAATTACTGCAGCAGCTGCTGCCACTTTATTTATGAAGAACAAAATAGATCCGCCTCACTCTGGATTATTTGTGCGAGTGTGTTTGTCTCTGAGTAACAAAGAGGAATGTGCTGTCACTTCAGGAAATGTGAGGATGATATTTATGGCATTAACAATCTGAATATCATGTGTGGAATCTTTATGAAGATGTGAGTATTGATTTATTTTCCATAAACTCTTACTGTTGTTACCTGTACCATCAACCTGCAGCATGTGTTGATTCTCTGTGTCTTTACATGTACTTCTCATTATAAAACTTCATTGAGAAATAAGTTCTGGAAAATGAGATTATAGATATGAGATAATAATTGGTTGATAATTTATCATAAAGTACATAAGCAATGAGCTAAACTTTACAAATAAGATTTGAAAAGCATTTCGCCGTAGTTTCATATTTGTTCTTGCTATCATTTATCAAAACGTCTACTCTAGATGCTTTGAATTGTTTGAAACAAGAATGAGTCGTTGTTAGAATAGAAGGGGAAATGGATCAAACTGTTTATTTCAGACCTGTATGTTCTTTTTATGCATTAATGTGACAAGATATTAGAATAATGAGACTGGTCATGTGTTGTGTGTGTTTTTGACTTGCCAACTTATATATTAAATCACAAGAAAACCTTCCAAAGACCTTTTGATGCTGAAGAGCTTTGTACATTGTCCCCTTTATCAGCACAACCAAAGAATTTATGAAATTTCATTTTAGTTTCTAGTTATGTTTTATTGAATTTGAAGGACAATCAATAGAAGAGAGGATAAAAGCCACCTGAGACTGAAGATATCACATGGATGTGCTTAGAAAACCTCACAATGTACTGTAATGACATCACTATGGTAAACTCGTGCTTCTATTGGCTCGTGCTCCAACACATTGCACGTTATAGGCTAAGGGCCGGGACATCTCTAAGCTAGTTGACCAATCACAACAGAGCCGGCCAGCTCACCAATCAGAATATACTCGGTCATAGTATAGGCACAAAATACTAATATGAACATGAGCTGAATATGTTCCCTTTAATATAAAAATGAAGGAGAAGAACTCTGGATCAAGGCCATCAATTATTTGAAGAAATTCAAAATAGAATTCCTATCATTTAATGTTTAAATGTCCACATTGTCTTCAAGTTCTCTATATTCACAAAGCTCTTCTAAGTCTTTCTCTATCAATAAACTACTTCCCAATGTGTATTCACCATTTCAGTGTGACATTGAGGTGCACTTCTAAGGTGGTTACATGATTTCAACAGCTTTCCTTTACAGTCCGCTGGTTTGGAATTGGAAATGTGGAACAGAAATCAATGAGAGAATGGATGTTGGTAGCATTTTGAGGAGTTTTATGGTTATTGTTTGTGTGTGTTGGAGCTGTTCCCAGATCCCTGTGAGGTTTTGGAGCTATAGCTGCTAACTGTGTGTGTGCTACCGTGACGTTTAACACAAGGTTTGAAAAAAGAAGGTGAGGTGAGCTAATCCTGAAATATGGAGGCAGGAAAGGAGATGTGGAGGAGATGCAGTTACTGTAGTACCTGAGGGGTCCGAGTTGGCCCAGGTCTGACTGCCGAGGCCGTCATCTGGACTGCCGCTGCGAGAGGTGAAGTCTTTCTCCTGTTAGTGACATCAAAACACAGAGGACACATCTATAAACAACAACATGTTCATTTTAGTAGACTCTATCAAACATTAACATTGAAGAGTATTAGGAGTATTTGGCTTCAGGAAAAGTCTCAGTTTACCTTTGGAAATACTACATACACACTAAAGAAGACAAACAAAAAGGTATCTGAGGAATATTTAAGATTTAATATATTATTATTATATATAATATTGTTGATAGGGTTACTAAGAAATACAAATGTTGAATATTTAAATATGTCTGCCTATTGTAGAGGACCAGATCAATGGGTCTGATTACCTACTTTGAGGAACTCATTGTAAAGGCGTGTAAATCACAAGTTTTCATTACATTTTTATATTTTAAAGATTCCTGCTGATTTAACAAAGTCACATACAGTGGGGAAAAAAAGTATTTAGTCAGCCACCAATTGTGCAGTTCTCCCACTTAAAAAGATGAGAGAGGCCTGTAATTTTCATCCTAGGTATACCTCAACTATGAGAGAAAGAATGGGGGAAAGAATCCAGGAAATCACATTGTAGGATCTTTAATGAATGAATTGGTAAATTCCTCTGTAAAATAAGGTGAGCAAAAATCCCAGAACGACACGGGGGGACCTAGTCAATGACCTGCAGAGAGCTGGGACCAAAGTAACAAAGGCTACCATCAGTAACACACTACGCCGCCAGGGACTCAAATCTTGCAGTGCCAGACGTGTCCCCCTGCTTAAGCCAGTACATGTCCAGGCCCGTCTGAAGTTGCAAGAGAGGCATTGAATGATCCAGAGAAAGATTTGGGGAAGAAAATGTCAATGGTCACAATGAAACCAAAATAGAACTTTTGGTTAAAAACTCAATCTAGAACGCTGTTGGAGGAAGAAAAGAATGCTGAGTTGCAGTCCAAAGAACACCATACCTACTGTGAAACATGGGGTGGAACATCATGCTTTGGGGCTGTTTTTTCCGTGCAAAGGGACCCCAGGACGAACTTGATCCCGTTAAGGGAAAAGAAATGAAATGGGGCCATGTATCGTGAGATTTTGAGGCTTTTATAACACTTATGGAGAAAGAGGAAGTTTCCCCCCCTCCGTTGGCATTCAAGAAATCAGAACGAGTGGTTGGCAGTTACCCTCTTGCCAGGGGAAACTCTTTGCCATGTCGATGGGGTAGACAAATGCAATTTTTCTAGCCCACTATTTTTTCTGGAACTCCACTAAACTGATGGAAAATGCTGGACTTGAATGCACCCCCCTGTACTTTGTTGCGAACCCGATAACCACTCCTCTGTTCGATGCGCTCAGTCCACAAACAAGTCACAGAGAAAGAGACTCAGGTTGGCAATCAAGTAGCAATTAGGAGCTCATACAGAGCAAGAGGAATCAAGCCAGGTGCGTTGGTCAAGACACAAAATCTCAAGACGCTGACTGTCATCAAACAAAAAAAGGAGCTGTANTCACAGAAGTGTTCAAATCTGGATCAGTCTGTATCAGATCCGTTGCAGCCCCTTTTTTAGAGATTTGGGTATGGAGGAAAAGAGAGAGGGTTGTGTTTTCTGACGAAAACACAACCCTCTCTCTTTTCCTCCATACCCAAATCTCTAAAAAAGGGGCTGCAACGGATCTGATACAGACTGATCCAGATTTGAACACTTCTGTGACGTCACAGAAGTGGCGCTACGGCTATTGGGCCAACTCCACCAATCAGGAGGAGACAGCCACGGACATTGCCGTTCGAAAGCGCTGGAGACGCTGTAGTACATATGCCAGGCCTGTAGATGGTGCTGTTCACACTGAATCCGAGCATGAAAGGCAGTGTTAAATTGAGCGAAATGAGGAATGACTAAAATGCATGATCTGTTTGGTATTTTGAAAAATAAAAAGTATAAATATGCCTTATATAGGTATGGTCCTACACTATATTATTCAAATATAGCATGATAGGTCCACTTTAAGAGAAATCAACAGGTGAACAGTGTAGCGTGAAGCACTTAAAAGACTAAACGGAAACATGGTCACATATTCCCAAACATTATTTTCTGATAAAGTTTGCATTTTTAAAAAGACTGAAAATGTTTTGAAACTTAAAGTTAGAACATCACCAGACTCAGCTGCTCTGAGGATTGTGTTGGCCTCTTTTAGCTTCGTGTTTTGTTTTTTGGCAGTCTGCGAATTCAGCGCTTTGATTCGCTCTCACAGCTGAAGCTCATTTTCCATAAACAATTGAAGTATGTTCGCTGACAGATCACCATTTGCAGCACAGAGTTGGAGCTCGGGCCCCAAGGAAAAAAACATCATGGAGGTTTAAACTCAGTAGCGTTTAAATATGTTTTTGACGCTAACTTTTCATAATTTGTTCTGTGTTTACCAGAGGATACAGAACACTACAGACACCTTGCTGGATTTAACCGGACGTAACATGACAGACTTCCTGCTGAAGAAGTTTGAAAACTCGGGGAAGACGAGGTAAAGCTATCAGAATGAATGTGTTAATGTTTTTTGAATAAGATGCATTCACATAGAGAAAAGTGACAATCTTCAGGCAAGTTGTTTTTTTACACAAAAAGACTGAAATTACTACCTGGGCTGCTGTTGAGAACACGTTAAGCAAACTGTCAGCGGGAGACATATTTAATTATAAGGTTGATGTGTTTACTCCTGCATGTCATGTGTCTTTGTGTGTGTCCTCCTCTCTGCCCCTCTGCAGGTTGGGAGGCCTTTCGGTCGGAGGAGTAAACTCTCAGGTCCGTATGAGCGAGGCGGCGATCGAAGCGTCATTTAGAGATCTCCGGGAGCTCATCACTCCTTTCCAGGTTTGTCTGATTATACCAATCGATTTGGAGTGTGTTTATCTGCAACACGAAGAACAAAAACACCTCAAATCAGAAGATCTATAAATGTGTGCTGGATACAAAAAACAATCCACAAATAGTTTGAGCCATTGTATTTTAGTGCCCGAGCCTCTCGCTGTGCCCCTTTCTCTTTATTTTATGTTTAGGAGCAGATTGCTCCCCCTAAAATCACCAGATCTATAAATGTGGGCTCAAATTTAAGTTTCATGTTCAAGAACAAATCCACAAATTGTTTCTGATTTTATACATTTATATGTTGGTGCCTGAGCCTCTTGCTGTTCCTCTTTCTCCTTCACTATATGTCTTCAAGAAGTTCAGGAACAGAAACAAAAAGTACCTCCCTCAAATCACCAAATCTATAAATGTGGGCTCATTTCAACTCAATTTCCTGAGTTTTATATCCAAGAACCAATCCAGAATTGTTTCTGAGTTTATAATATTCTACTGTATTGCCTGAGCCCCTCGCTGTTCCCAAACGCTAAATGTTTTTGTGGCTCAACTGATTTCTCTCCCTTAGATCACCAAATCTATAAATTTGGGCTCCAATTTCTCAAGTTTTATATTCAAAAACAAATGAAAGTGCCTGAGCCTCTCGCTGTCGCTCTTTCCCCTTAACTAAATGTCTTTGTGAGAGGTTCAGGAGCAGTTTTCTCTCCTGCCAAGGCTGCCTTCAGAGCGGGCAGCTCTTAATTGGAGCGTTCATTGTTCGCTCAGCTTTGAGCGTTGGGTTCAGATGATGGTATTTGTTGAGGACTTTCATACCCCGCTGTATTCTTAAAATGAGGAGAGGAGGTTATATTCACTCAGTGTCCATGGAAACAGGCTGTGGTTGTCTGAGCGTCACGTTGGATACATCTGGGTCCTTTCTGCACACAATCAGGCAAATTCACATTCACAAGGTATTCCTGAGCTCCATGTCCCCTCCTTGTCTGTGATTAACATTTTGGGCCGTTCAAACCTCTCTGACACCAGCTAATTGCCCCCCTCCAGGACCTCTGCACTAATGTGAATTTAATTCGTGCAGCAGGGATGATGTAACCCTAATGGCCGGGCATTAGCTCTGCATCCCGCGTTATTAAAGTGCCGCTCTGTCCTTGGCCGTTAAGATGTGAGGCTCTAACAGGAAGTGTGTCTGCACTCTCAGCCACCTGCGCTGCTTGGCTCTGAGATCTCTGTTTAATTGCATTTCCTGTGTCTCGCAGGTAGAAATAGGCTTCTGAGGTGATGCTAACGACGAGGAGAAGAAAGCCCGAGTGCTGGAAGTTTGAATAATAAAGCCAGGAAAAAAAACATCTGAAATAGCACCAGTGTCTATATGTAGAGTAGTATCGCTGCTCCTTCTCAAACAACATGTCTTTAATCATCTATATCTTACAGGGAAGTAAGTCCTCCCTAGCAAGATCTCAACACACACACACACACACACATTATGAGTGTCACACTGACCATATGAGCTCTCTGTCTCGGTGACCATTGATCTGTGCAGCCCTCTTTGGGAATACAAGCCCACAGAGCCGCCCACACTCGAGTGGCTTTATTGCTGAGTCGTTGGCCTTGACTCCTCTGGCCAAAGCAGCCTTGTCATTGTCCTTGAGCGAGGAGGGTGGTGGTG